>NW_024038005.1:0-110726 GCF_016077235.1 Cyprinodon tularosa
GACCTTAGCGTCGCCTCTAAAACACGCAAGCGCGAACAGTATCACAACAACAATGGCGCCGTACTGTGCTGAATGGTTGCTGCTCATGCTACTCACCCTGCTGTCGGGCTTACAACAGAATCTTCTTCTTCTGGAATATCTCCAGGAAGAACAGAGCAATATCAACCACATAGTTCAGCACCTGAATTTGACTGAACCACGAAAATGGACCCGCAGGGCAACATGTATAAATATTAGTGCGGCATGCCCAACATTTCGTCGCCTATTTTTGCTTTGGCACCACAGCGCCACTTACAGGCTGGCATACATTTTGCAGCGTTTTCATGCATTCGTGTGGACGATCACATTTTATTTTACGTCTCCGTCTTTACGACAAACGTTCTGGAAAATATTAGCGTTTCGTGTTCATTTTGACTTCGTGTGGACGGGGCCTTAGTCTTCCCACAGGGGTCCGGACACTGCTAGCGAAATAAGTATGATGATGAATTGGCGCTTAATGTCCAAGGACTAATTTCTTGATAGAGGAGATGGGGAGGAGGTGGGTAGGACATCAGCTGTTATGCAGGAAGAGAGCTGGACCCATCACTTGGATCTTAGATGGGGATTTGCTTCAGAGGGGGTGCGGTCCCAATGGCGATTGGCTCGATGAATGAAATATGGGACACCAGCAGGTTATCGAGGTGAGGCTGATTAGAGCCTTCCAGATGGAATTTACGCATTAAGCTTCATAGCTACCAATATACGACCAGCTGCTAAATGACTCAGCAGTGCTGGATACTAATGCATGCCACACTTTCCAGATTTACATATGAACAAAACTGTGAAACCTGTAATTGCTTTACATTGTGTTGATGCATTCCATCACTACAACCACCACCAAAAAAAGATGTTTGTGAAATTAATTTAGAAAAACATGATTAGGTTTAAGATGTATGGATTATTTTGCAAATCACTACATGCATTGCTCCTGTAATGTAACTGATAGATTATATTTGAAAGCTCTGCATAGTGCTTCACTACACGTAATCAGCACAGGCACAGGTTATATTCATTTATTTTTAAATTTTTCCAAATAATATAGACCATACCCATGCATTATTTATTGAATTCTTTATTGATGCAATTTAAAAAACATAAAGTTTCAAGTAAAAATTTTATTTTGCTTTGATTTTACTTTTAGTAGAAAATCTTAATAATGTTTAATTAATGTTTGCACTAAATGTAAATGTAGCATGTGCATGTATGTGTTTTAAAGCAGGATTAGAATAGGGTTTCCGCATGAATGTATGCAAGGTGACATACTAAAATGTTTGTAAATATAATATACTGGAAAATGTATAGCAATAATATATCAGTAATTTAGAACAAAATAGAATATAATTGAAATAAATAGAAATATCCTTTCTTGTCTGTGGGAAAATTCAGGTGTGTCAGCAGCAAAGTGAAAAGACAATTGGAAGCATAGAGCTTAACACATCACAAAAAAAAAAAAATATAAAAAATTTCTGAGGCAAAAAAGTAGATAAGATATACCAGGATCAAAAGCAGGAATCAAAAGTAAGAATAGACTGTTCAGTAAAGCAAAAACCCACATAACAAAAAAGAAATACTGTACGGTTACCAAAATAGCAAACTCTGATTAAACTACTATTGTATGCAGTACTTTATTGTGTTTAATCTGCCTCATTGATCTCATATGCAGTGCATTAGTCTTCTGACTGATGTATATATGGGTTCTTAGTGTGCTTTTATACAATACGGAAAGTCTTTGATGCATGTTCTATCAGCCTCCATTTCCAACGTATTCAATGTTATGATCTTGGCTTTCATATATTTTCTCCCCATTTTCCTGTATGAATTGAAGCAAACTAGGATCTTCCTACTGATAAGAAAATTTTTAGATATTCTTTTCATTTTTTTATTACCTAAATAAAGTGTTTAAATGTATATGTCCATATTAAGGGCTGTCTTTGATTTGGTTTTGTATGATATAAATATGTACAGTAATTCCAATTCTTATTTCTTGTCTCTAAAAATCTTGCTTCTCTAAAAAACAACAACACGACATGCATTTTAAAGAACAATAAAAAGTTTCTATTGTATGTGTTTCAATATCATTACTTGTCAATCTAAATTAAAGTCAATATCAACTAGAAAATTTCTAAAGAAATTTTGAGGGGGGCCACCTACTGCCCGTCTGGGTAACTGGGCCAATACGGCCCTGGCAAGTGACGTCGGGGCTCCCCAGACCAACTGCTTACGCCTTTGAGGGCTGCTGAGGGAAGGAAAGAGGGCTAGGTCATGGGCAAAGAGAGCTGTGTGCCACTTGTGCTGAAATCTGGGAAATAGACGTGCACAGCATATGATGCACAAGGGTAATATGGGTTGTCCATATTGAACCGCAGTGGGTAAAGCGCAGTTGGCGGGCTCCGCCCGCCTGCTAGGAGCCCTTGCAGCGATGAAAAAAATCACCAATGGCGGGCTCCGCCCGCCTGCTAAGAGCCATTGCAGTGATGAAATCACCATTGGCGGGCTTCGCCCGCCTTCTAAGAGCCATTGCAGTGATGAAATCACCAATGGCGGGCTCCGCCCGCATGCTCAGAGCCATTGCAGTGATGAAATTACAAATGGCTATGAGCAATATGCCAGAATGTATGAGTGTGTATAAGGAAGAGGCTTTTATTCTGTAGAGTCCCTGTAGTCTTATTTTGAAAGTCTATCATGGATGTGCATCAAAAGATGGGTCATGCCCAGCAGTGATATAGAATCCATTTCCAAATGTTAAATCACTGGTTTTCCATGTTATTAGGTGAATAGCTGCTGTATTACAGAGTAAATGGGAGACTTTTATTGTGAAATTTGCTCTGGGGTGTGTTTTGAAAACGTCACTAGAGTCTAATAAAAACAACCTGGAAGAGTTTGGGTCATAATGTTGAGCCATTTGCATCAATTATTGCATTAGTATAATCTAGAGGCTTTTATTTTGTAGGGTCCCTGGAGTCTTATTTTGAAAGTCCAACAGAGTTGTGTTTAGAGAAAATGTTCAGACCCAGCAATCATAGTTGATGACTTTCCAATCGTTAAATCACTCTTTTTCCATGTTATTAGGGCAGTAGATGAAGCGGAAATGGGAGGCTTTTATTTTGAAATTTGCCATAGGGTGTGTTTTAAACAGTCTCCTAGAGTCTATTCTCTAAAATGGGGTTGAGTTTGGGTCATAATGTTGAGCCATATAGGGCAATAAATATATGTAAAAAATATAGAGGCTTTTATTTTGTAGGGTCCCTGGAGTCTTATTTTGAAAGTCTATCAGTGTTGAGTGGCAAGGGAAGTGTCATGGACAGCAGTCATATAGTGTCCATTTTCCAATGTTAAATCAGTGCTTTCACCCTCCATTGGATTAATATGTGCTGTTTAAAACAGCAGAGGTAAAATCTCTTTGAAGCACGGTTACCTTGACAACGCTTAACGAGCCTGTCAGTGACAGAGAGAAAAGCGCAGCACTATCGTTCCTTAGCTCTCAGGCTTTTTTGAATGGGAGGAACAGCTGCTGAACAAACGACTGCTGAGCAAAAACCGTAATAGGTATTAGAAAAATTCTTTCAGTGAAAGCAACATCTATCCTTTGTCTCAGACTGGGGTAACCTTCATGTCTGTAGGTCTTTCACAACCCAAAACGAAGCACAAACAAAATGGCTGATCTCACCTGCTCCTCCCTTTGTTTAAACTGCAGCACCACACTCTGTCACCTTTAAGCTGCTATAGCACCCCTCCGAACAAACGACAGCTGAGTAAAAACCGTAAAAGGTATCTGAAAAATTATTTTTATCTAAGCTAAAGCTATATCTTGTCTTCAATTGGAGTAACTTTCATGGCTGTAGGTCATCTACAACCTGAATGGGAAGAGAAAGAATAAGAAAAAACGGGTCCTCAGTCCTTAGCTTCTAACTGAGCTAGCTGCAGCAACACACTCTCACTCACCTTTAAGCTGCTAAAGCCCCCCTCCGAACAAAGGACTGCTGAGTAAAAACCATAAATGATATCTGAAAAATTATTTTTATCTAAGCTACAGCTATATCTTTACTTCAATTAGAGTAACCTTCATGTCTGTAGGTCTTTCACAACCCAAAACGAAGCACAAACAAAATGGCTGATCCCACCTGCTCCTCCCTTTGTTTAAACTGCAGCACCACACTCTGTCACCTTTAAGCTGCTATAGCACCCCTCCGAACAAACGACTGCTGAGCAAAAACCGTAAAAGGTATTAGAAAAATTCTTTCAGTGAAAGAAACATCTATCCTTTGTCTCAGACTGGGGTAACCTTCATGTCTGTAGGTCTTTCACAACCCAAAACGAAGCACAAACAAAATGGCTGATCCCACCTGCTCCTCCCTTTGTTTAAACTGCAGCACCACACTCTGTCATCTTTAAGCTGCTATAGCACCCCTCCGAACAAACGACTGCTGAGTAAAAACCGTAAAAGGTATCTGAAAAATTATTTTTATCTAAGCTAAAGCTATATCTTGTCTTCAATTGGAGTAACTTTCATGGCTGTAGGTCATCTACAACCTGAATGGGAAGAGAAAGAATAAGAAAAACGGGTCCTCAGTCCTTAGCTTCTAACTGAGCTAGCTGCAGCAACACACTTTCACTCACCTTTAAGCTGCTAAAGCCCCCCTCCGAACAAATGACTGCTGAGTAAAAACCATAAATGATATCTGAAAAATTATTTTTATCTAAGCTACAGCTATATCTTTACTTCAATTAGAGTAACTTTCATGGCTGTAGGTCATCTACAACCTGAATGGGAAGAGAAAGAAAAAAAAAAACGTTTCCTCACACCTGAGCTTCTAATTGAGCTAGCTGCAGCAGGACACTGTCACCCAGCTTTCTGGTGCTTAAAATGTCCTCCGAACAAACGACTGCTGAGCAAAAACCGTATGAGTTATTCAAAAAATTCTTTCACCGTGAGCGTCAGCCATCCTTCGACTCCAACTATGCCAACTTTGGTGTATGTGTGTCTTTCAGAACAATATTTATGACGAGTTTAAAACACATAATGTCATTCGTTTTTCTCCCCTCTGCTGTTCCAAAACCAATGAAAAACGGCTCTGATTTTCATCGACTTGAGGTCGGTCTGGAGGGTTTTTAAGGAAAAGTATTAATCCTACCGTAATTCCGAAGACATTGTGTGGGTCCAGAGATTTCAGTCTACAAACTGACCAAAAATGGTGACTCTAGCTATAAATATGTGGCCGTGAGGGCGAGTTTAAAATGTTTTTGGGTCTTAAAAAAACGGCTGCCTCACACTCTAGCTTTTCAGTCTCTCCACTCTAGAAGGCTGGATTTTGCCAAAACTTTGTGGCGCTTGAGGTCTGATTATACAAAAACCGTAGCAGTTATCAACATGCCGTCTTCAGTTTTATGCAGACGAAGGATTTATCTACAAACTGAGCTTTAAACTGTTTTTCTACGTGAATGTATGCCAACACAGTGAAGCGCTGTTTTTTATGCTGTTTTTTTCCTCTCCCCATTCATTTCCTATGGGAATTTTTTGCGACGTTTTCGCTAATAATTCGCAAACCTTCGGACTAATGAGAAAGTTTTATACAAGCACGCATCGCCCCATTGGTCTCTACGCGTGTGCCAACTTTGGGCCCGATCCGACGAATGGTGCGTGACTAGTTACGCGCCGAAGTTTTTGGTGGCGAGGAGAACTATAAGCTATAATAAAAACTAGAAAATTTCTAAAGAAATTTTGAGGGGGGCCACCTACTGCCCGTCTGGGTAACTGGGCCAATACGGCCCTGGCAAGTGACATTGGGGCTCCCCAGACCAACTGCTTACGCCTTTGAGGGCTGCTGAGGGAAGGAAAGAGGGCTAGGTCATGGGCAAAGAGAGCTGTGTGCCACTTGTGCTGAAATCTGGGAAATAGACGTGCACAGCATATGATGCACAAGGGTAATATGGGTTGTCCATATTGAACCGCAGTGGGTAAAGCGCAGTTGGCGGGCTCCGCCCGCCTGCTAGGAGCCCTTGCAACGATGAAAAAAATCACCAATGGCGGGCTCTGCCCGCCTGCTAAGAGCCATTGCAGTGATGAAATCACCAATGGCGGGCTTCGCCCGCCTTCTAAGAGCCATTGCAGTGATGAAATCACCAATGGCTATGAGCAATATGCCAGAATGTATGAGTGTGTATAAGGAAGAGGCTTTTATTCTGTAGAGTCCCTGTAGTGTTATTTTGAAAGTCTATCATGGATGTGCATCAAAAGATGGGTCATGCCCAGCAGTGATATAGAATCCATTTCCAAATGTTAAATCACTGGTTTTCCATGTTATTAGGTGAATAGCTGCTGTATTACAGAGTAAATGGGAGACTTTTATTGTGAAATTTGCTCTGGGGTGTGTTTTGAAAAGGTCACTAGAGTCTAATAAAAACAACCTGGAAGAGTTTGGGTCATAATGTTGAGCCATTTGCATCAATTATTGCATTAGTATAATCTAGAGGCTTTTATTTTGTAGGGTCCCTGTAGTCTTATTTTGAAAGTCCAACAGAGTTGTGTTTAGAGAAAATGTTCAGACCCAGCAATGATAGTTGATGACTTTCCAATCGTTAAATCACTCTTTTTCCATGTTATTAGGGCAGTAGATGAAGATGAAATGGGAGGCTTTTATTTTGAAATTTGCCTTAGGTTGTGTTTTAAACAGTCTCCTAGAGTCTATTCTCTAAAATGGGGTTGAGTTTGGGTCATAATGTTGAGCCATATAGGGCAATAAATATATGTAAAAAATATAGAGGCTTTTATTTTGTAGGGTCCCTGGAGTCTTATTTTGAAAGTCTATCAGTGTTGAGTGGCAAGGGAAGTGTCATGGACAGCAGTCATATAGTATCCATTTCCCAATGTTAAATCAGTGCTTTCACCCTCCATTAGATTAATATGTGCTGTTTAAAATAGCAGAGGTAAAATCTCTTTGAAGCACGGGTTACCTTGACAACGCTTAACGAGCCTGTCAGTGACAGAGAGAAAAGCGCAGCACTATCGTTCCTTAGCTCTCAGGCTTTTTTGAATGGGAGCAACAGCTCCGAACAAACGACTGCTTAGCAAAAACCGTATGAGTTATTCAAAAAATTTCTTCACCGTGAGCGTCAGCAATCCTTCGACTCCAACTATGCCAACTTTGGTGTATGTGTGTCTTTCAGAACAATATTTATGACGAGTTGAAAACACATAATGTCATTCGTTTTTCTCCCCACTGCTGCTCCAAAACCAATGAAAAACGGCTCTGATTTTGATCGACTTTAGGTTGGTCTGGAGGGTTTTTAAGGAAAAGTATTAATCCTACCGTAATTCCGAAGACATTGTGTGAGTCCAGAGGTTTCAGCCTACAAACTGACCAAAAATGGTGACTGTAGCTCCAAATATGTGGCCGTGAGGCAAGAACAAAATCTTTTATCTTAAAAAAACGGCCGCCTCACACTAAGATGTCAGCAGCTGCACACTAGCAGGCTGCTGCAGAAGCTAACTGTCAGCTAGCTTCCAGGTGCTTACCCTCCAAACAAACGACTGCTGAGCAAAAACCGTAAAAGGTATTTGAAAAATTCTTTCAGTGAAAGAAACATCTATCCTTTGTCTCAGACTGGGGTAACCTTCATATCTGTAGGTCTTTCACAACCCAAAACGAAGCACAAACAAAATGGTGGGTCCCACCTGCTCCTACCATTGGTTTAACTGCAGCAGCTCCTCTCTCATCTTTTTGCTGCTAAAGCACCCCTCCGAACAAACGACTGCTGAGTAAAAACCATAAATGATATCTGAAAAATTCTTTTTATCTAAGCGACAGCTATATCTTGTCTTCAATTGGAGTAACTTTCATGGCTGTAGGTCATCTACAACCTGAATGGGAAGAGAAAGAATAAGAAAAAACGGGTCCTCAGTCCTTAGCTTCTAACTGAGCTAGCTACAGCAGCTCACTGTCACCCAGCTTTCTGGTGCTTAAAATGTCCTCCGAACAAACGACTGCTGAGCAAAAACCGTATGAGTTATTCAAAAAATTCTTTCACCGTGAGCGTCAGCCATCCTTCGACTCCAACTATGCCAACTTTGGTGTATGTGTGTCTTTCAGAAAAATATTTATGACGAGTTGAAAACACATAATGTCATTCGTTTTTCTCCCCACTGCTGCTCCAAAACCAATGAAAAACGGCTCTGATTTTGATCGACTTTAGGTCGGTCTGGAGGGTTTTTAAGGAAAAGTATTAATCCTACCGTAATTCCGAAGACATTGTGTGGGTCCAGAGATTTCAGTCTACAAACTGACCAAAAATGGTGACTCTAGCTATAAATATGTGGCCGTGAGGGCGAGTTTAAAATGTTTTTTGGTCTTAAAAAAACGGCTGCCTCACACTCTAGCTTTTCAGTCTCTCCACTCTAGAAGGGTGGATTTTGCTAAAACTTTGTGGCGCTTGAGGTCTGATTATACAAAAACTGTAGCAGTTATCAACATGCCGTCTTCAGTTTTAAATAGACGAAGGATTTATCTACAAACTGAGCTTTAAACTGTTTTTCTACATGAATGTATGCCGACACAGTGAAGTGCTGTTTTTTATGCTTTTTTTTCCCTCTCCCCATTCATTTCCTATGGGATTTTTTTTGCGACGTTTTCGCTAATAATTCGCGAACCTTCGGACTAATGAGAAAGTTTTATACAAGCACGCATCGCACCATTGGTCCCGACGCGTGTGCCAACTTTGGGCCCGATCCGCCAAACCGTGCGGGACTAGTTAGGTGCCGAAGTTTTGGTGGCGAGGAGAACTATAAGCTAGTATAATACGCGGAATAAATATGTGAGATAGTAGTAGGTGGGCCATGCCTTCGGCATGTGGCCCCCCTAATAATACGCGGAATAAATATGTGAGATAGTAGTAGGTGGGCCATGCCTTCGGCATGTGGCCCCCCTAATAACAACTTTTTAATACAGGAAAACATGTATAGATACATCTAAAAATCCAAAGAACCTAATATGCCCCTAACCCTTTTTATTACCGTATATACATCTCTGGCCCAAAAGTTAATACAACAATCATCACGTAGAAAGAGTACAAAGCTGCTTGTTCTGGATAAAAAACGATCAATCTACAAAATGGCCTCTCTGCATGGACGCAGCTTGGCCAAATTCAAATGAGGCATTGTGTAATCCTTTGGGAGAAAACGAGACCATATTTACTGTTTTAAACACTGAAACCTAAAAACAATTTTACATTAAAACTGATTTTTTTTTTATAATTAGAACTAATAATCCATAAACATGTGAAGTATTTACACAAACTCATTGAAATTGCCCCTTTAAAAAACACTTATTCTTATAGTACAATTTAAGGAAGGTGATTAGGAAACACAGAACCATAGGCAGGGGTGTTGGAAGGTTTGCTACAGTGGCAGGAATTCAAAGCTTGCCCCCCTAATATATGATTGAAAGCTTATGTATTCTATTCATAAATATCTACAAGTTTAGACTGTGTATCTCATCTGTGTAGAGAAAGTATTAAAATGATTACCGGTAATTTAAGAATCGTCATTCCTAAATCTGTCCTTTTAATTTTCAAATTAGTTTTAAAATGATGCATCCTCTTTTTTTATAAGTTGCAGCATCACATTAAATTAGAGATGGCTTTCCGTAGTGGGATTTTGTTTTGAGGAACACTTTGTCTGGTCAGGACCTGCTGTTATCTGTTAATTAAAATATTCATGTAAAGCAAAGCATTTGTTTATTTCTTTTTGATTGCTTCACCACCTGATGTGTCTGTGACTGAAAAAAATCAAAACTGCAACCTGGTTCAAAAATAACTGTAAATTGTTCCAATCTTGAGAGGCATGTATGCTTTTCCCAAGCATTTACTGCAATCTATTTTTTTTATTATTATTCAGTACAGAAGTAAAGCAAATACTGAAAAACAGCACAAAACAGAACAGGTAACATTGCTTTGTGAATTTCCCCTAAGAATAAAGTTTTTATGTATAGCTATAAGCTATACATAAATTAACCTTATATGCACTGCTGTGCTGTGTCTGAATCTAAAAATGACTTTTAGGGAATTAACGAGTGTCCAGTACTGAGAAAGGCAGCATTAAAATGTGAAAACTGAAAGCATCACAAGTCTTTGTTTTCCTTTCAGTGTGCTCTGGGAATCTAAATGTGTCCTGATGCTGCAGCCCAGACCATAGCTATGTTGGGGGTCAATTTCCCAACGAACAGCTCCAGTAATCCTCTGAAGAGGAGCACCACTGCTCTGTATTAAATCCTCATGTCCCATGGCTTTCTGTGTAAAGCCAACACTGTCTGGATGAGGTATTGAGCTGCAGTGAGCCCCTTTGGCCTTATTTGATGGTATTTGCAGAAAGCAACTGAAACCAAGGCACCTTGAGATGCATTGTGGACTTTAATTGGATCAAAAAACAAAATCAAAACTGTGAGGTTGAACTGATTTGGTCCAGTAAACAAAAAAAGCATTAGTAGATTTATCTGACAGTTATAGACCAAAATGCAGGATTATGCCTTAAACCTCTAGAAAAAAAATGAAACCTTACAGCACAAATTAGAAGTACTTTTTAGGTTATGATGACCTTTCTCACAATTATTGTGTATGAATTTGATGTGGTAATAAAATTAAATATGGATCTTTAATGCATATCTAAATTATGTCATACAAAGCTGTGAGAATATAAATGTATTTATAAATAGCAACTAAGTGAAAAACATAGCATGTTGAGAGAAGGAAAATCTAGGCACATTAATCTTAAAGCAACATTTCATCACTGTGAAACATAATAGAAAATATATTTGAAAAAAAAAAATAATACAACAAGCCCTCTTTCTTAACGATTCCTGAACCTTGATGAGATTAAATGCAATTTTATATTAAGCTGTCTATCAGTTAGCTTTGTGTCGGTCATTAGAGGGGTAGGGCTGGCTTCTTTTGTGCGGAGGATGTAAGAGAATTTTCCATAAACTATGAGTTTTTGACTCTTCCTGCACTGAAAACAATCACTAAGGGAGTAGATTTTATATTTATTGGTTCATTAGACAGGTTGTCACTCAGGATTTATTGCTCACTGCAAAATGGATCTGGAAATACCACTCATTCTCATTACCATGCAACACGTGCAAATGTACACACCCTCATATGTTTTAATCTGGAGAGCCGTTAGCTACATTTGTGTAACTTGCATTTTTTGTACATTTTTTTCAGACAGCTGTAGTTCCGGTTACAACCAGCATCATAATTGTGCTTTCTCTTTGCATAAAGAAGTATGACCTAAAGGCTGTCTGGAATCGGTATAGGAATCTAGAATTCTTTTCCTAGCCACTACAGTGTTCGTACTGTTGAACCAACAGAATTAGGAGCGAGAAGGCTAACATTTTATGAATTCAAAATAATGTTTACTTTTTTCATAAAAAGTTACGATAAGTTTGTGTTCTGTTTATCTGTGCCATTTTTCTGGTACAGAGGGGGACCTTAGCTGAACTACTTCTGCTAAAACGTAGGGCATGATCTCTAAAGAATGTAAACATGAAGCAATAGCTTGGGCATCTACAAAAAACAACGTATTTTATATTATTATTATAGTTGGCGTATTTTATATTATTTCTTATTATTTAGGAAGATGGCGTATTTTATATTATTTCTTATTATTTAGGAAGATGGCGTATTTTATATTATTTCCTCATTGAAATCTCTAGTTCCAGTGGGGTGAAATAGGCATTTCCTGTTGCCTGTTGTCATGGTGACTTGTCGAATCAGGGCTCCACTGATAAAGGTTTTTCATACTTGTTACGTATATGCGAAACTCTGAGTGGTTCTACTTGGAGTTGATTGAATGAATTCATAGAAGCTGTTGTAAAACCGAAAACTGACTTTAGGCCAAATCAATTTAGAGTTGACGATTTTAATCTGAGTTTCTTAAACCTGCTTTATGAAACGGACCCCTGACACTGTGGTGTGACTTTAAAAATGCTGTTCATATGTGAAAAGCATCCACTGTGACTAAAATGCAATAATTCTGCAAAGAAGAGAGGGACAAAATTCCTCCTTAAAGCAATTATGGCAGATGTTGATGTAAAGGATGGCCCAAAAGGTTATAAGGTTGAGGAGGCAATCACTGTTCACACAGAGCCATACATGCAGGTTTAGATATTTTTTCTCTTGAATAACAAAAACCTTAAAAACTTTTTCACACTTAGAAACACTTAAACAGGAAGAGTTAAACACCTTGTCACACAATTGCTTTCTATTATTACTTATGTTGTATTATTTCATTTCAAGGAGTTCTTATAGGTGTTGATGGCTGTAGGCAGTGTTTCGCAAGAACACGTTAAATGAACGTCATTCAGCGAATACGTTCATATTTTTAGTGAACTTTGAACCGAACAGACT
Organism: Cyprinodon tularosa; assembly: GCF_016077235.1. Taxonomy (NCBI): domain Eukaryota; kingdom Metazoa; phylum Chordata; class Actinopteri; order Cyprinodontiformes; family Cyprinodontidae; genus Cyprinodon; species Cyprinodon tularosa. Next base: position 12,436 of record NW_024038005.1, read on the forward strand.
TATTTTTAAGTCATGAATGTGAACGAGAGCGACGTTCGCTCTGAAAATAATGAGGGACACACACAACTCACACTTGCATTAAATTGATGACACTTTTCATAAATTTTTGCGGCACGTATTACAGCAAAAAGCTGTAAACAGCAAACAGCATTACAGACCAGCATGTCTACTGCTAGCATTAGTGTGTGCGAATCAGACTCAACTGCTGGTATTTCTAAAGCCAGTTTTGGAGAGCACTTGGCAACGTTTTATGAACAAAGGAAGACTCAGACAGAAAGAAAATTCACATTTTTATGCAAACTGTGCCCACCGTGACTTAACAAACAAGTCCATTTCCACTTCAAATTTAAAGCGACACAAATCTAGTTAAAGCATCCGAGCTATCTTGGGATATATCCGCTAATAAAGGAATGTAAGAAATAATTTTTGATACAGCAGAACCTGAATGCAGGTGTATGTTTCTGAAGTACTGTGTAATTGGGATAAATAAAAACTTAACTGCACATACCGTAAAACTTGAACGCATCATATATTTTCCAATTTTTTTTAAGTATATCATGATTAAACATTTAAGGGGTGAAATATGAGGTTCTATTGTGTAGGACTGTGGCTTTATTTTACCAAATGAACTTCAACTAGTTGATTTATAGGTTGGAGAACTTAGTTAATTTTTGAAAAGGGAACTATGAAGGAGAGCAAGTTCATTTTCAGCTGTGTGAACTGAACTTTGATGCTTGTTCTTTTTAATTATGAACTGGCACAACATTGACTTTTGGCAAGAAGGATCTTCTGTAGCAGTCTGTCTTAAAGCTAGTCTGGAGATGCCTGAAGGACACCCACTTTTGTTCATGATCTTTTTCCCTTTATGAAGCATTCTTCTTCTTGAAATAATCTCCAGAGATTCCAGAGGAGTTCATAGAACAGAGCTGATATTCTGTATCAGCTTGTTGAGCTTTTGTAAGTTAGTTGCTGTTACCCCAGCAGATAATGGCAGAAGACAACACACTCTCCACAACAGATTTATAGAAGATCTGCAGCATCTTGTTGCCAACATTAAGACACCTAGGCTTTCTTAAGAAGTACAGTCTGCTCTGTTCCTTCTTGTAAACAGCTTCACATTTTGTTTTTCAGGTGAATACCAGTTATACTCCTCCACTACCTCCAATTTTTCGCCCATGATGTTAACAGGACTTGTTTCTGGGGTTTTTTGGTGAAATCTATGATAATCTACCTTGTTTTGTTCAGAAGATGGGGTCAGCACCATCGTAACATTTGGTTGTGAACAATAGCATAGAAGCAGGAGGGTCTATGGGAGATTTAAAAGACAAAGGTTTTAAGGTTTGAGAGGGAAGCTTTGGGTATTAGAAGGGTGGGATATCCGTTTGGCAAAGGGCAGGAGGAAAAGGTCCTGATCTTGTTTCTGAATCTATTAACGAATATAATTACTTCATTGCCTCTGTCCAGACTTTCCTCTTTCTGAAGCTCCTTTTGCTTGTGATCTTCTTCGTCCCTGACCACACGTCTTATATTGTCCTCTTGGAGCTTGCTTACATCTTCTTCTGTATGACCCTTGCTTTCTCATACAGTATCCTGAGTTTAAGTTGCTTCTGTATAATCTTCAATAATTATTTTTCTCCTTTACTGAAGGGGCTTTTTTTAGCAGTTCCCTCAGGTCACTGGCGATCCAGGGTTTAATACTGAAGAAGCATATTTTACTGTTCTGGTAGGAATGCGTCTATCTACACCTAAGTTTATGTAGTCACACGGAAATTTCATTGGTGTCCTCTCCATGTGCCACTACACAGTGCATCCCAATCTGTAGCCTTGAAAAAAACCTTGCAGGACTTCTTTAGCTTCCTATGCCCATCTTCAGTTCTCTTTATTACAGGTTGCCTATAAAAGTGGCAAACTCTTCTGAGCAGAGAAAAACAATATTGTGATCTTCCAAGAAGAAACTATAGATGTTTATGACATTTGCATTAAACAAATCCATCTATTTGCATACACTTCTTATATGAAAACTGCTTTTGTGGACACCAGAAGTTATGTTCTATTTATTTACGAATGCTCCAATTCCACTGCTTACTCACATCTCATGTGACTCATGGTAATACTCTCCAAATCCTGCATGAAATTATGGAACAGCTTAGTTGCTCAGCCTGAATTTTGAGAGGGGTGTGTGTGTGTTGTCCTCAAACTGACAGCTACTTAAAAAATAACCCCCTTTTTCTCTGGTCTTGAATAGGTACTTTATAATCAGCTAAAAATTGCAGGTTTTGCTTGTTCAAAGATAAAAGTAACAGGGCTGTAAATGTAATGGACATCTTATTTAGCATGTGACATCTTTTATTGACTAAAAGCAACATTAAAATAATGGCACAGCAGTAACTAGATGTTTTCTAGAGGTCAAATTTATACATCCAAATATTTTAGCTACAATGTTTTTCCTATAATATGTTTTATTTTAGCACTTAGGGGACAATACAGCATATCATTAAAATTGAATGGCAGCAATTAAATTTGGATGTTGTTCTGGAGGAGAAGAGAGGAACAGAGACATCAGGAACTGTGACCTTGGTAATAACACACATGATGGGTTTGCTGCGTGAAGGTCAAGCACACGTGTCCTGAGCTCCTACTGGAAAGATCCCTCCCTCGACTCGCTGCACCAGCTCTTAAAAAGGAAAGTGGATGCAAGTCTTTTTGTGGGTGTGTGTGTGTGTGTGTGAGATGGTAGGAAGGGTCAAGGAAAATAGGTATTTTCAGTTGATGCTATCTTTCCTTTTATATTTCAAAATGGATAATTCCTTTTTGTATTCTATGTACATTTAATCCATGGATGTAAAAATAAAGAATTTGCTGAGCAGTACATCTAAAAGTGGATCCCTCAATAAATCCAATGTGTTGTACTACTCGACACAATTTTTCTTTTTCCCTTTTATTGTCACTAGCACAGTGCTTCATATAAGCTCAGCTTTGTTTGACTTTGTTGTTTTAAGAATTTCTTGTGATATCTGCAGTTTAGCTACTCCAGATTTGAAGTGCTCCATAAATGGACTCTATGATAGAGGTTGTGCCTCTTAAGTTCAGTTTATTGTAAAAAAAAAAAAAAAACGAAAAAAAAAAAAAAAAACAACCACCTTGTTTTTAAGCAGTTTTCAATGTTGTTTAGCAACACTGTAAATATTAGTGAACAAGGATATACACTGGAGGTGTTACATGTCTCTGAGAAATAAAGAGAAGAGGAACTCAAATTCTATCATTTTTTTCTAATTCAACAGAGTAAAACCACTTGGATATTTAAAAGAAAATCTAGTTTGGGGCAATGTACAAGTTCAGTAAGTATAAAATGAAAGTTTATAAGACATTGTTTATCCAAGAAAATGCTAGGATTGCACTAAATATTCACTCTAGTTTGATCTACTCCCACATGGGCACAAGTGCTATGGAGAGGAGAGCTCCATTTCAATAGCAAGAGTGCTCAAGGAAAACAGATTCAAGAAGGCTTGAAATTCAATCAGCGGACCAAATGGGATGGGAAACAATAGGACTTTTTACAGCTGTTGACCTTTTTATTTTCCTAAATTCTATACCAACTATACACTATTGCATTCCTTTTTGCAGATCTCTCTGTTAATGTGGAAAACAAAGCCTGAAAACACCAAATCAGATTTGTCCTCTGATCCAACAGAAAATTGTGTGGATGAGGTCACGTCGTTTAGCACTCATTGAAAGTCAATGGGGATGATTACACCCGACAAGATTTTACTCAAGAAGTGTTGCATAGGTCTGACTGAGGTAGACCCGAGATTGGTCTCAGTCAGACGACGCAGCAATTCAAGAGAATTTCATGTGTCTGACAGGAAGAGAGACATGGTTACAGAGTAATGCACATCTGCTTTGGGGGCAAATACAAAATGAAATCTGTTAATCACACGGGAAAACAGTCAGTTTTGGAGTTGTACTTTATAGACTGACATTTTTACGGGAATCCCACGGGATTCCCGTGGGAGTCAGTATTAGTAACTATCATGTGATTGGGACGGTGAAGGATTAAACATTAACGGGAGCAGACGGGAGCGGGAGCTAACCAATAGTAACTAAAAAAAAACTAGGATTGATGCCAAAAAATAAAATAAAATAGAAAGAAAAAAAATCCAGTACTAGCGCCGACATTTTGTAGTTTTTTTCCTTGAAGCCTACACTATAATGCGAGTCAAAAAATCTACACGACCCAAAAACCAACAGTGCTTCCGCTCTGAGTTTTTCACCCACGCTCAAAAACAGGAACTTAACTGACCCTTCATAGAAATTCAGATTCAATGTATTGGCAGAAATCTTATTGAAGACAACAAGAATGGGAGTGGTGCAGGAGCAGGAGTCATTCTGAATGGGAGCGGGATGGGAGTGGGAGTAATTTCACCAGGAGTGGGACGGGACAGGATTTAGATTTCTACTCTTTTTTTTTTTCTGTGGGAGTGGGACGGGACAGGAGTGAAAATCCACTCCCGTCTCAGTCTCTATTGTACATTGCGTATATATCAAGCGGACAGACTCGTGCAAAAACAATGAAGAAACATTAATTTACCCATAAAAGGAATTCAGGAGGACAGAAACCGGACAAAGTAGAGTTCTTCTTTTAGTCTTGCAAAAACAACGATGGACAGAAAACAGCAGTTTATCAGTCTCCTTGAAATGAAATAACTTCAGGAGAAAAAAACAGACATAGTAAAATAGTGATCCTCTTAATGATTCCCTCATTAAAGGGAATCATTGGCCTGGCTTAAGAGGCGAGGCGCTCTTTTCCCCTGTAATAGGATGGGAGTTTTGATGATAGTGAGAAGGAATCAACTCAATCCCTGAATTGTAGGTTTTTGAAAGCTAAAATCTGATTCCACACCCAAAAGGGCATATCGCCTTTTCAGCCAGGCCAACAATTCCCTTCAATGACCCTCCTTTCAGCGACATAGACAGGTTTCGGGTATTACAGGCTAAAGGGCATTGACGACCTGGTTTCTAAACATAAACCAGCGTTTACAAAGAAACCAAACATGCCCCTTGTTTCTAAGCTAAAACAAAGCCTTGTTGTTGTCCACTCTATTAAGCCTTTAACTCAACGCTATTTCTGACATTGTGAATTGAAAAAGCTTTGTCTAGAGGAAGTGAAACATATTCAGATTTGGAAACAAAACCCAGTGGAGTTTTTTTTTTTTTTTACTTTTTTGGAGGAGCGGGTGGGTCTTTGAAAAAATTCGCGGAAATCCTCCAAAATACCTTTAAGTAAGATATCTGTTTACCTTTTATTAATAAAATAAAATAAAATAAGAAAGAGAAGGAATTTCTGAAAATTAGAATCATAAATATTTATGAGGAAAATACACAGGGAAACAATCATGAGACGTCAATTTTGCTAATTTCCGGAATCAACATCTAATGCAGCACAGCAGAGTTGCCAACTTAAAGCTTTTTTTTTTTTACTTTATTCAGTGACTTTTCACATCTCTCTAGCACATTTATTTCAATACAGCAAAAACTAGCTACTTTTTTTCTGTTTCAATGGAGACTTTGGTGGCAACACATAAAAGCACCAAACTCTGTGCTCCCAAGGGATGGGTAAGTGGATCCATAAACCTGCCTCCCACTGCATGCAGAGCAGGCTGGCTGCACACTGCAGCTGAAAGAGAAAACATTAACTTGCTTCACTAATTTACACAACTACCTCCAACATTGGCTGATTTTTTATTTTTTTTTATCTCCCTTTCTGCTCCTCCTGTCCCCTTTTGTGTCCAATTGCGGGGCTGCAGCCTTCTAAGGGCCCAGTCCAAGTTTGCTGGGCTGGAAGTGATAAAATGCACATTGGGACAGACAAGCTTTCAGCAATAATCCAGCGCCCTTAGCCTAACTTCAGTTGCCTAGCAACTGTGACAGCCCAGACCTTTGATGTCTGAATATTATTATTTTTTTTAGCACTCTTTATTCTGACACGTATTATTTATCGAGGAAAACACAAATCGTTTGAAATACCAACTAATATGGCATCATTGTTATGACTGGTCTTACAGAAAAAGTGCAATAAACACCAAATGACAAAGGGTAAAGAAAAAAATGGATAAATTATATTGGCCGTTTGTCAGTATGTGTTCTTGTGTGTTCTCAAATGCTTGTGTACTGGTGAAACTTCATCAGCCTCAGCCCTAGTACTGTTCCAGTTCACAAGAACAGCAGACCATGAACGGACAAAATCCCCAGATGTTGTTCTCGCCCCTCCCTCTTTACCAAGTAGGCATAAAAGCAGACTTGTCCGTTCTCGAGATTGACAGTTGTCCCAGCATGCACCATGGCAGCAGCAGTTTTCAGTGGAGTGCCCAAAGAGCTCAGAGTATTAACATAAAAGTTATCTTTTCTGCTACAATTGTTCAATAAAAGTACGTTTTAAGATCATTTGAGGTGAGAATGTTATACTTTTAAGCTTCAGTATATGGCCCATTTACTGATTTAGCACGTCATAAAAAAAAGTTGCGATGTTCAGAGGCAACAAGCTGACCTCTGTTAAAAATGACCCATATTTATACTGCATGCTCCCATTCTCTACAAGTCCATACTTTCCTGTGATCTTGTCAAGAACATACTTAGCAAGGACAGAAGTCCATACTCGCATTCTTGTGAATGAAGAAACGGCCATTGTTTAGTTGAAGATAAGGGTCTGTCAGGGTTCCTCTGTGTGTGTGTGAGTGAGATTGAGGCATCGCTTCCTGAGAGGATCTTGGTGGAGAACCTGGGTAGTCTACAAAGGTGGAGCTCGTCAGTCTCCTCAGAGCGCTGGGGTCCGTTTCACAAAGTCAACTCTGCAACTCTAAATTGATCTAGCCAAAAGTAAGGAACTCTGAGTTTCCAGGTTTCATAACGGGTGCTATCAATTAGTTCAATCAATAATCAATAACTAGGTCCACTCAGAGTTAAATGCGTGCACAACAAGTATGAAAAGCCATTATCAGCGGAGAACTGATTCGACAAGTCACCATGACAACGGGCAACAGGAAGTGCGTATTTCACCCCACTAGAACTACAGATTTTAATGCAGAAATGCAAGAAAAAAAAAGAATGTGTTTATAAGACAGAAAAACTGTGTTACAGCTACAAAAGAGAGGAAGGTGATGAAGAAGAAGAACTTGTTGCTCAAGTTAATGTGTAAGTTTACATGAAGAGGTCTGTGGTAGGCCGTTTCTAGATGTCTTAAAAGCATTCCACTCTGTTGTTCCATTTGTAGATCACTAAAAAAAAATTCTTCCTGATCAAAATCACACTTCTAGACATAGGTGTAATATTTTTTTCTAAATTAAATTTTGAAGTATAAACTGAATTTTAGAAAGTAACAAAACAATTTTTACTAGTAAGAATTAAGTTTTATATATCTATTATATTTACACATTTTAAGTGGTCGTTCTGACATTTATCAGTTTGATTGAAAATGTATTTATGATATCTGAAAAAAAAATTTTCATAGTTAATATAATATAAATGCTGACCAGCGATATTAAGAATATGGAGATCTGAAATAAATTTCTAGACATCCAGAATGTATATTCTAGATGTGGAGTATGACATTTTGTTTGAAATGGTCATTTAGATGGAGAAAATTTTTTTTTTTCCAGATATCAGCAATACATATTCAGTAAAACTAGTACCAAAATGGCTTGCCATAGCCTGTTGTTATGGAATTGTTTATTGAGTGGTAGTAGATCAATGCATCTATTTATGTAAAATCTTCTGGCAACAGGTAAGGATGAAAAATAAAAATTTTGTTCTAATATGTAGAATCTGTGGATCATCTTATAATTTATCTATCAAAAATAGCCTCTCCGAAAAAATCCTTTTTTTGCCACAATAATATAAATCAATCTTAACTTCAAGAGAGCAAACAGCTATTTGTTGGGGGACCAGAAAGCGGCACTATTTATATCACATTTACAAGCTGAAACAGTATACATCAAAAAAAGAGGAAGTTTTTATGGGTTGACTTTTGTTAACAACATTACTATGGTGCACTTAACACTTTGAGGTTAGGAAAGCAGAGTTGCTGTTAGACACATGGACATCAGAATAACAATGGTGGACAGAACTAATCAAAAATTGAAAAGTCCCCCTGATTGCTGCCAGAATTTTAGCTTTTGGAGTTTAAATTTTTGTGATAAGGGATGAATTGTTAGACTGGTAAATTACAGGCTTTCTGGGTTCACAAAGTGCTTTAAATCTCAAGGCGTGGTGGTGTTTGGTGTTAATTTATGTATTTTTATGCTTGCTTGCAATTATTTCACCTGTTCACTGGACAAATCGTTGTAAATATCTTCCCCTTATAAGAACAGGATTTTCGTCATAGTACTAGTACTGAATCCTAAGTTTGACCCTGGCATTCATTTAGTTGTATTCTCAGCTGGCTTGTGCTTCTTTTTTGTTTGATGCATTTTTATATTTTTTGTTTTTTTTTCTGTTATAGGCCAAATGAAAACTCAAAAAATAATATGCAAAAAGGAAAATGTAAGGCATTTTTATTTGTTCTTGCACAAGGCTAAGTGCAGTATAAATAAAACAAAGCTATATGGTAAAACCAATGCAAGGAGGTATTCATTAAATACGGCATTTCCCAACGATTCTTACAAGCTGAGGTCTTATATTTCAATATTAGAAGAGAGAGAAAGAAGATGGCCATCTGCCGAGGCCATCTGCCTCGGCAGATGGCCGCTCACACTGAGCCTGGTTCTGCTGGAGGTTTCTTCCTGTTAAAAGGGAGTTTTTCCTCTCCACTGTCGCTACAAGCATGCTTAGTGTGGGGGATTGTATTTGAGTCAATGAGTCGATGCAATCAACTGGTTTTCCTTAGATAGAAAACTTTGTATCAATTTGACTGTATGATCTGGTTGACTGTAAAGTGCCTTGAGATGACATGTGTTGTGAATTTGGCGCTATATAAATAAACTGAATTGAAATTGAATTGAATTGAATTGAATTGAATTGAATTGAAAATTGGTGACTTTAGTCATGAAATTAGAAAACTGTAAAAATCTAAATCTAACCAATGTACCATCTTAACTGTGATTTGTCAGAAGTATACTTGCTATAGAGTTATTTTGACAGACAAAGCAATTAATATTTAGTTTCAAAATGTTGCTATATTTTATGTATTAGAATGTGAATAGTTTTAAAAAAATGCAACATGTTTTTTTTCAACAACAAAGCAGCTGTGCTTGAGTCTGTCAGGATACAAAATGCCAAAATTTAAATTTTCTCTCTAGCTAGATGTGGTTTTATGCTTGAAATGTTATATATGTCTAATTCCGTGCTTAGAAGTGCGTGTGTAAAGGTGAGTTAATGAATATGTGCAGGGGTGCTTTGACTATGATGAAGTGTTTGTGTCCTGCAGCCTGCTTTGGCTAAGCTCACCTGGACTCTGACTCCTGCTGTCAGCTCCCATCCCCCTCCCTATTGGTGCCCCCAGCCCCACGGAGCGGACACCCTCTAACCTTTGAAACATCCGCAGTGGGCTGCCTGATACCTTGTGACATGTCATGTTTGCTTCTTGAAACATTAGCATAGCTGCACAAACACCTTCCATTTGGCTAGCATGCACAGACAGAAGAGAGGTATCTGAAGTGTTTCAGCATCATGGCTTTTTACTCATTTTTACATAAAGACCAGACACTGGTTGATGATGATAGCTCAGACTGCGTTGCTGAAGACCTCTATCTATGTCTGTTAGTACAGAATAAGCCAGTACTGAACATTGGTGTTTACTGTAGATTAGCAAGCAGAATTAGTTATCCTCACGATCAGGCTGAAAGTCGGCCAGATCGAAAGATTCTCGCATGACTGGAAAATCGGCCCGAAAATCGCACAATGTACACCGGGCTTTAGATCATCTACAAAGGTGCTTCTGACCTAGGAAGGTTTTTACAAAGTAATAATGTAATAAGGTTGGTGCTATATGTGTTCAAACACAATCGAATTGTGATCAAATTAAATTGTAAAATGCTCCAATTTAAGCTACTTTTTTGGACACATTAACTTTGAGTTACTTTTTACAAAAAAACTAAAAAAAGAACCAAATCTAGGCTACTTTTAAAGAAGGCGAAAATGGGCGCTGCCAGTATTGGGCCTGTTGGGCTTCGACCGAACTCAAAATACACATCACAGTTATTTTGTGTACAGGGCTGTTTAGCCACAGATCACTAAGGGTGAAAATTGTATTCCTCAATGTCTCAGACCTTCTTTTATCAACACTGTCCCCGGCAAATAACCTCGAAAAAAAAAGTTCAGTTTTGGCTTGAGAGCACAACAAGTCTGAACAGTAGAATTTCCCTTCAATTCTAATTCTGTTTTATATACAATGTGGGATAGCCTGGACAATTGAGTCAAATTGACCTAGCAACTAAAGCAACATAAACATAATAGATCTGCCACTGACATCTTGCTGTCAGTTACCAAGGTTCCCCTTAGAGTTTGAGTGGAAAACATGCCTTAATAATGAGCTTTGGCTACAAAATTTTTGTATTTTTTAAAATGATTTTATTCTGTGTTTTGACCTTGTTTCTCGCATTGTGTTTTTATATCTTGTACAGTGACCTTGAGGTTCCAGAAAGGCGCCTTTGAAATAAAATGTGTTATTATTATTATTAAAATGGAAAACAACACACTTTTAGGCCAGTGGTCATTACACTATCCTTGATCAGTGTGTTAGTCACAGCTCAAGTTTTAGCTGCTGTTATAGCGACAAACTGCAGTAAAAATTAGATTTTATGTTGATAGTCCTGAATTGGCTGTTACATACTCTTACTGCCACAGCTGAATCTCAGTTGACCAGAGGACAGTTCCGGATTGTCTCTTGTATTAGAAACCTTATATTAACAAAACTGGATTTTCGAGGCAAATGCCATTGTAGTAGAGTGGGCACACCATATACTGAGGCTGTTGTCTTTGTCACAGTCATCTGGGCTTACCTAACCTGGCATGAGCCAAGTTGGTATGTGAAGTTCAAATCAAATTCTACACAGGATCCATACGGAGAGGCTCCTATGGAAAGTGTTCTCAATGCAGTATAATTCTTTGAGCTGACTGGGTAAATCACCAAGTAGCATGTCTCCATGTCAAACTTTTAGCCAATCACAGTAGCAGCTGTGACATATCACATTCATAATTTAGTACAACCATAAACCGATAAATCAAACTCTTACCGAATCTGGTCGAGAGAAACGCACAAACATCTTTACCATTAGCAAAAGCGCAAATCACATTCTTTTGCATGTTTTTCAAAAAAGAAATGGAGGGTATTCCATCTACAACTAGCACAACCATGTTTGTTTTGTCTCAGCCAGTCATGCTCATCACTATATTATATTGGTTCGAAGATTTTTCTGTTAGCAAGATGTATTACTGGGGGTTTGTGAATTCACAAATCTCGCAACAGATCATAATGCTTGCAAGGTAAGGAATTACCGTTTGTGTCGGCTAATTCTGCTGAGAAATAAGAGGTGACGTTAAACATCAAATGTCAGAAAAAAAGCTCAGTAATAGCTGTTAGATGTTAAACTTAGAATAAAAAAAGACTATGTAGTACATGAGCAATCTTCCAATGAATATTAGAAATAATTCACTAAGCTATTGTATGCACTTCCGTGGAACCAAAATAGAGCATCATACAGGCTCAATATTTGAAAAGCCCACCCCTTAAGGGCATGCAGGACAACCACAAGGCAGTTTGGTGCTACTTCAACTAAGAGAGAGTCAAAGTGGGCTGTAGCTGCACATCTATTACGGAACACAACAAAAGATGAACTATAACATGACAGTAACATCCTCTGTCTTGGCAAAGAAAAGTTTAAGAGATGCTGTTCTGATAAGTGTTTCAATACTGAAACATAAGGAGATAAAGAGGCAACTGAAGAGAGCGGGGGTGGAGGGTGCATGTTTTCTTTCACAGCCCAGAGCAGCATCCAGAGAGCAGCCTTGGCAGCAATCCATGTGTCCCTTGGCGTGAGCACTGCAATCACATTACATTTCCCCCTCTCCACTGGATTGCCGTGTGCCCAGCCGACGCTCCCATCCAGGACATGTCGAGTCCACTTTAGACGCTAGGCTCTCTGGCTTGAGCTAATACAGACTTCAGAGTCTATAATTATGTAAATAATTCAAGTCCGCTTTAAACAAATGAGTAAACAGAATGGTGCATGAGTTTGCCGAGATACTGATAAGAAGATGCATTTGCAATTCTGCACGGCTACTGTAAAATGGGGTTGACTAACGGATAGAAGATTGTAGAGATTTCTGTTTCACATTCAAATTTTCACACCATTTCAAAGTGCTGCAAGCAATGCAAAACTGAGCTGCACATCCGTGTACAGAAAACATGTTGAAATAGAAATATTAGGAAATGTGTTTAGTTTGTTTTTGCTAACACTAACAGCCACAGTGAAAGTGACATGAGCCACACACTGTGTTGATCCTGTACGAATAAATTTCATGAATGACTAACTCCTGTTTAGTAGCACACTCCCATTGGCGCTAGGCTTCCCCCACTAGCCCCCGAGTCCCGACCCGATTTCTTTTGAGAAATGGCATTGGTAGTTAAGACAAACAGAGGATCACAAAGTCATGTGTTGTGTTGGCCTTGCAAAAATATTTAAAGACTGGAGTGGAAACTGACTTTTTGTGGCATAACAACAGGAATGTTTACTATACAACCAGAAATGTAGATGTAAATGTATTTGATGTTAGAATGCATTCTTCTTCCCTATCCTTCATTATTACTCATGTCACTTTGCATATTACAGTCCCGAATTCTGCCAAGTATACTTATTAAACTTTAAATGTATTAACAGTATTAAAACCATTAAACATCTTAAAGCAAGGGCAGATTCATGGGGGGTGCTGCTGTAAAACTTTGCTACTCCAATTGCCCACCTACTTGTATGTCCTTAAAATACCTTTTTTTCATCGCTAGTTGCTTAATTGTCTGAAGGCCTCCTACAGCCTTCAAATTAAAAATGAATTACAAAAAAATATAAAATTATAGATGTAAAGCTTGTAAAAACCCTTTGCTCTACTGTGGCAGATAATAGTTTGAGTAGTCTGTGTGTCCTTTCCAGATTGATAGATTAGGATCTCTTGGTGAGACACTGTCCTGCCAAACACAGTTAATGTCTTAAGCTCTCCTTTAGGTGATGGCTGAAATCAGCCCAGTAATGCAGTTTTAGTTTTTCCTTTTTCTTTCTAAATTTGTGTTCTAAATTTTTAAGTTGAATTTCTTTCTTAGTAGATAGAATAGATATTTTTTCTGGACATTTTGTTGACTTCATTTGTCTATAAGATACTTTTTATGTGCTTTAATGAAGTCTTTTGCACCCCCTTTGCCCCCCATGTAAGATTGTCAGATAGCCCACTGTCTCTGTGTCTCACAATGCTTTTCTTCAGTATAGACTTTGAAACAGGCGATAAAGAGATGGAACCGAGTAGAGTTTGGGATAATCCTATGACAAAATAGTCAGAGGCTGCAAATAGGCTGCAAATGGAATGAGCCTGAGGTTTAACCCAGGTAAAACAACACTGATTAGTGATGCAGTGTTTGCTTAAGAATAGTCCAGTCAAAGTCTAAACTTATGTCCAATTTTATTTAAAAACCCTACGCAAGCTGACCGAACAATAGGTCAATGATGAAAATGTTTAGTCTAAAAACTTAACCTTTTAGATCTCTATTTGTAAAACACTTTACAACCTTTGACTTTAAGCCTAGCATTCACTTACAATGACATTTCTGCTTGGAACATGGCGAAGTGTGAAAAGGTTTAAGGCATAGGAATGTCTCTTAGTTATAGTTTAACACGCATTGTGCAAGAGACAATTCTGTAAAATGGATATGACTTTTTCTTAGTCTTGAGACTTTCTCTCTCACAAGGGTCCAAAAGGAGAGCTTTGGACAACAGTTTAAAGGTCCCTTCACAAAGAGAGAGCTGTGGCCACGTTGTCACAAGCATTGATTGGTTGTGGCATATGCAGAGAAAAAATTGCCAGCCATCTTTTCATTATTTCTGTGGAACCCCTGAGGAGAGAGGGCATGAAGATGGACTCGAGCTCGCAAAGCGTAATTAAACTTCCACTGCTGGGTCATCTGCTGTTAAATGCTTTTGCCACAACTTCTAATTACTTAACAGGGCGATCTAAATGATGTGCTGTCACTGGGAAAACTAATTGGTATTTGGTAAGGGCAATATGGCAGCATTGTCTTCTACATGTGTCACTGTCTCACTGGAAGGATGAGGGGGCTTTGCATTATCTGACCCTGATTAAGAACATAGAGCAAATTAGGTGCATAACAGCTCTGGTTTATCAGACTGTTACAGAGCATTCATACAGCATGCAATTTCACAACTTCCTGATGTTTTTGACATTTGGATGCATATGTTGGACAGCAGCACCGCAAGAGCTATTTTTGGTAATTTGAATGTGTCCTACATTTATGGGAAAAAGTATTAAGGAAAGAGTCCTTCATAAACCATGAAGCTGAACTTTTAAAGAGGTGCCTAGCAGTGCACAACATACCATTTCGAACTAACAAAGAGCTAATATCATTGCTGGAATAGCTTTTTGCAAATGCAGCTGCCACACTATCATTTTGATTCAAACCAGGGGAAACCGCTTAATGTGCTTCAGGTAAATTCCAAATACAATATGTTGCATATTCAAAGTAGAACTAAGAAAAGTAAAAAAGTTATGTCTGATTAAAATATTCTAGAGAAGCCTTTCTTCCGGTGTATGTTTTTTCCCTTGTTTCCATTCATTCTGGGAGCTATGCATGATTTCTGCAGATAACCTTTAAACAGGACACCAGCCAATAACAGCACACATTTCAGGAAAATATAAAAGAAGGAGTAGAACACCAGCAGCTAATCACACTGCTGTGTTTGGTGTTTGGAGACACATCTTGATTGACTTACAAAAATACATACAGTGATGTACGTAGATGTAGGCACTTTCACCAATGATGCCCTTTTCTGGTTAAAGCTGAAGTCTGTGTTGTTAAAAATCACTTTTTTGTCATATTGGCTAAAACTGTCCCAATGCCCAGACAGCAGTACATGTGATATGTAACCTGTGAAAAAAACTGCTTCAATTGGTACCACCTACTGCCTGTATTTCAATCTGGAAAGAATAATTCGGGACGAGTCAAAACAACCAATCACAGCCAGAGGAGCGTCTGATGGAGTGTCAATCACAGCTCACACACGCTGAATCCTGCCCCCCCCCTCCCTTCTGGTCACATGCGGTAGCCGCGCAGATGCTGTCAGAGGGGTGGAGCTTGGAGGTGGGGAATGAGTGAAGCAGAGAGGGTGGGGGAGTGGCGTGAAACCTGTTTTTCTTCAAATTTTCAGTCGAAGTCTGCTCTCTCCTCAATGTTACAGACTGCAGCTTTAACAACTGCAAATAAGCTTTCCTTTCTTTTTTCTGTTTTAAGACTTCATTCTGACATATTGCAGCTTGTTGGAGAGGGTCAATTGTGAATGCAGACTTGATTAACAGTGATAAAAAGCACCTCAGGATGCACTGAAGCTCAAGAGAAGCAGTGTGTGGTTGCAGGTGACCTTTTAGTTTTTGTTTCAGGAGGGAGCAACACATCAGCTTACCCCCAAAGTAGGATCCATCTGAAAGCTTGGTCTCTTTGCTGCCTTTGGTGAGGACACTCACAACCCCATGTTGAATGAAGTACATCTTCTTGCCAATAGTTCCCTCCCTGATGATGTAATCTCCAGGCTGGAACACCTCAAACCTCAACTTGGTAAGCATGGAAGTCACAAAATTGGGGTCGGCATTGGCAAACAGTGGCATCGAGGCCACCAGCTTTCGACAGTTGAAGTTGATGATTTCCTGTGTGGAGGTACAAAGGTATATTGAAAACAAATGCAAAAACACCAGATCAGTGAAGGCTATTTGAAATTGCTTTGTCATGTCAAAAGTGTTTGACAGAATAAATATTGCAGCAAGAAAAATGTCAGCTTTGCACATGCATAGCCTTGCTATGATTTCACATAACAACCACAAACTTAAATGTACTGGGATTTTATGTCATGACACAAGGTCATTCAGAAGCAAAAGATAAAGGATACAGGGTTTTCAATAGGATAGGAAACCTGTATGAAAACTTCCAAATATCGGAAAATATTTTGGATCTTGTCGTTTAAACCCATCTCTCCGCAGTTATATAGAGTGGAAACACTCCTCAACCTGCCTTACTTTGGATGTTCAGTCGTGTCTTGGTGAATTTGTAGTTTTCTTATACAATTTTCTCTTTTAGATGAGGTAATAACTGGTGCTCCTTATAATGTTTTAAAGTTGTTTCTTAACCTTATGCCATTTTAAGGCTATCCACGACTTCATTTCTAAGCTTTCTGTTTTTTTCCTTTGTTTTACCGAAGTTGATTTTTGAGGCCTTCTTCAGAGGTTTGTTAAAAAAAAAAAAAAACTAGAAAACAGAGGTTTTGTTCATAATACAATCAATTTATAGTGAGCTACATTTTAAAGGTGTCAGGCTAAAGGGTGTTGAACAAAAATGCATACCATATTTTTTTAGATCTTTGCTTTTGAAATAAGCATTGTTTTTATTTAAGATTAAGGGTTATACAGTAGTGTGTGTCAGTATATCATAAGAATAAAAACATTTGTGACTAAAGTGAAAAATGTGGTAATACTTTTGAAAACGACTCCATCTGCATTAGCATATGCATACAGTAGCTTAAAAAAAAAAAAAGGCTTTCATCCAATTCAGTGATCATGGGAAAAATCCCAAACATTTGAGCTTAGCGAAGGAGTCTTTAAAACTTAAAAATAGTTTTTGACTATATTATACTTGTACATGTAACAAAGCCAAACAGAAACCGCCACCTCACCTCACGAAGCGGCTCATTGAGCTCTCCCAGGATGCTCTCCTCATCGAACATCTTCCCCTGGTAGCGGTGCTCGTAGTAGTCGTGGATTCTCTGTCTCATTTCTGCAGGAAGCTTGTGGAAGGACATGTACTGCTCGACCTGTTTGTACTGCAGGGACACAGAAACACACAGTGGCCAGATTACCCAAGGACCCAAATGTACCATTGCAAAGTTCAGTATCCTTGAGGTTAAAAAAGAGATGAATTTATGAATACTTTTGTAGAATATGACCAGAGCTCTTTGAGTTTTCCCTTTTCTCTAAAACAGGCCAACTCATTCCTTACAGAAAAAGATCCACTGAGAGGCATGAAAGAGGTTTATAATGTGCAATGACGTCAATGCTACTTCAAAACATGAATGAGCATCATCTATAAATATGCCCTTAATGTTATGAAGTAGTTTTTCTCATCGAAAATATTGTGTTAATCTGTCTATTCCTGTGTAGAAAAATGCAAACAAAAAAGTAAAATGTGTCAAAATTCTTTGATTGACTTCAAGCATTTAAAACTGATGCAGATCAAAGCAAAGAACAAGCCTCTGGGGAATAATAAGAGGCAAAGTTCTTGACCCTCAGAGAATAAAAGACAAGAAACAAGAAGAGAGAAAAATGCATTAACCATACAAGGTGCACTGTTACAGGCTATTCTTTGATCATGTCCAAGTCTTACCACTGAATGCTGCATTTGACCTCAGTAGTCTACTTCTGTGTTGTCTAACACTTTTTTCCTAGTCACCACTGATGTTGGAGGAAATCATCAAAAGGGAAGCCTTGTGCAGATATAGCACAGTAAAATAGGACAGCTGTCTCATGAAAGTCAGCTTGTTTTTAAGGAAACAAGAATATTTTCTGTCTGGAAATCAGCAAAAATACAATACCATGTCAAGCACATAGAAAGTCTACGGGCAAACATGAGTAATGAATTTTACCCTGACACTGACCTTCTGATACGTGGCTGGTTTTGTACTCTTTATTTCTACATGAGACCTTTTTAAATCCTCCAACACTTACACTCTAAATTTGTAAAATTTAAATGTGATTTTATGAGTCTGCATTAAACCAGAGCCTTTGAGTCCCTGGCAGACAGAGAAAACAATCTGGAGTCACTCTGTGCATACTGATGATGCAGTCCCCTAAACGTATCACTCAAATCGCAACAAGCCCCAAATGTACCGATGAGGCACGAAACACAGCAGATGAAGCACAATGATTACAACCTATTTTTACAAATGGTAGTTTTTTTAAAAAGCTCATTGTTTATTATTTATAATGCCTTTAGTGGCATCACAGAAAATGACACAATCTCATTTGTTTAAGGGTAGTGATTCTGTTCTGTCGTGTTGGCAGTTTAAGACTTTTCCTCACAACAAGTTATCACTAGCTTATTAAATGCTGCTTTCCCAAATAAAGTACATTTTCCTCTTCTACTCCCTTATATTGCAAACTCTGTATAACAAATATAGACATAAATCAATCTAGTCCCTCATTTGTTGAACGGTATGTGGAAGGGAGCTTCCAAACCTGTGATCCTATTGGTCAGATGCACTAAGTATTTATAAGCCACTGGTGTCAAACCAATTGCTGTTTTAGTTTCATGAGAGAGAGGTACTGATCCAGTAGTGTTTGTTTGGTCATTAATGAATAAATTAATATATGATTTTATTTTATACCATTTAATAAAATTACAAGTTGAAAACATACAAACAACATATATATTAAATAATAGGTATAATTTAGTGTTTATGTCTAAAAAGGGGTATGAAGAATCTTCCTGATTCCTAGATTACTTGAGTCAACACCGCTCACAAATTCCATTAAGTGAGCCAATAAATGAATTTATGTAAATATAAAATTAAATATAAACATTCACATCCTCCTTCATACAATTATTACTCATAGGCCAAACAACCATAACCATTGCAAAAATATGCTTACACCCAGATATATTGACTAAGTGTACACATTAATATTCACTGCCCTTCCTCCACCTTATAACTTTTAAATGAAACCAGTTAGTTTTTTTTATGTTTTGTTTTTTAAAGCAGTCTTATTCTTGGATATTGCTTTATTTCAACTGTGGGCTTTTTCCCAAACTTACCACACATTTATTTCATGTTTGTTCAAGCAAATAAGATTTTAGATTACCCTTGTAACTGTGCCCTCCCTCTCTCTCTCAACAAAAAAAAAGATTTTGTATGCCGTCTGGTAGTTGGTTATTTCTAGCATTATATAGTAATTCTAAGATTTGAAATTCTACCAGATCAGAGAATTTAAGTGGGCAGAAGTGAATGAGTAATTAATGAGTGGGATCAAGATAGTCATCCTTTTGATATATCCTGATGGCTCTTTTCTGCAGTGTGCATTCTGATGCTTTCTGATAATTTGGTCTGAACATGTTTGAAGTGAGGCTTCTACAGAACCCTGTAATCCTGAGGTATCTAACCTTGGTCCTCAAGATCTACAGTGCTGCAGGTTTTAGATGCATCTCTACTCCAACACAGCTGAATCAAATGAATGGCTTATTCCTACGCCTTTACCAGACTTGATGGCATGCTGAAGAGATAATTCAGTTATTTGAATTAGCTTTGGTGGAGCGGGGCTGCGTCTGGAATCTGCAGGACAGTAGATCTTAAGGAGCAGACTTAGAGACCCCTGTAGTACAGCAGTCCATAACCACACCAAAGAAGTTTCTTTCATCCTCTCCTTCTACCTCAAGCCAATCTAATTTGTCTTTCCCTTCAATATTTTCTTTATATCATGCAAATAAATTGAACTTTGTTTTCTCCAAAGTCAAGGGAAAAGCAGCTCTTGGTATCACCCAAATTCAGCTGTATACAAAATATGTGCATGAAGATCAAACAAATCAAACTAAAATACTTTTGAAACCTTACATCTGTCATTTCTGGAAAGCAGAGGTTGCTAACGTAGGGGCAGGGTTCCCCAAGGTGTTTATGAGAGACCAATTTGGGGGTCGCAAGTGGTTTTCACAGTCATTGTGATGCGATCTCTGAAATATATGGAGGTCCAAACATGTTTTGAAATACAAAATGTACCATAAAATAATTAGAAGGCACACTATAATTCTATTCTATTCTATTCTATCATATTGGCCTCAATCCACTTTTTTTATATTATCCAATCTAAATTGAACTTGCATTTTTCATAGCATAATATTGGTTTTTAAAAAATTCTATTATGTTTTTCTTGATTTCTACTACGTTCTCTTTTTGTAGATTTTGGAAAACAGAAATGCATCCATTTACCCTAAGCTCTGGAGCAAAGTATAGTTTGATTCTTCTAACATAAAAGGATAATAATCAAGTGAAAAAAAAGAATGCTTTTTCACTGCTATCACCATTTATTAAAGCTGTCTGCTATATGGTTCAACTCTAAGCCTCTCCAAACCATTTTATATATACTCAGCACTGTTGAGCCACTGAGGAAATCTGACAGCGATTCAAAGAGTCTGACCAGATGGGGTTTGTGCTGTGATGGACTGATAAAAGCCCCTTTGACAGGAAATTATCTTATTGCCATCATGCTTTTACCATGAAAATCCCTGCTCCAACATTTTACCCTTTTGAGATCCAGTTATGATAAATGTTTTTTGTGTGCACTCTGTGCAGTGGTCAGAGCTGCTGTCTTGGAGCAATTTGTTTCCACCTTGGGCTCTCTCCGTATAGAGTTGCATTTTCTTAACATAAATGTGTGGCTTTCTCTAGGTCATCTGGCTTTCTTTTTCCTTAGTCCAAAAATAATAATGCTAGGTCAATCAGTCTCTTTAAATTGCACTTTGGTATGCATGTGTACACGCATTGTTGCTTGTCCTGTATGCCCTTAGACTGGTGACCTCTCTAGGGTGCAATTTGCTTCTTCCCAAACGGCCACTGGGGGCAGGCATAATCCCCACTGCGACCCCTCATGGCATGTTGTTGCAAATAAATCCCGAATGGAGGTTATGAAGGTTGGTAAAAATGCAAAACAGCAGCTTTCATCCATCCACTTCACAAACACTGTATTTTAGTAACTTTCTCTGTAAGTATTTCCTCTAATCTTCAACCTACCTCTGAATATAAAGTAAGGAATCAGGTATTAAATGATCTCGGTAAACCACAAACCACAAAACAGGCCTGTTTTGATTAAGTTTTATGGGTTGACAAGACTGACGATTTTGGACAGGCAACTTGGTATAGTTCCCAGTACTGGACTGATTTAGGGTATTAGTTTGTCAAATGTCAATGTCAAATTTATTTATATGGCACTTTAAATACAGGTATAAAACTGCACCAAAGTGCTTTACAGGAAAGACAACAAGACCAATTAACAAAACTGAATGTGAAACACTGCTTCAATTAAAAGCCGAAGAATAAAAACAAGTTTTAAGAAGCGATTTAAAATGATCCAGGCTGTGGGCGGATTTAATTTAAAGAGGTAAATGGTTCCACAGAATTGGAGCAACAACAGAGAAGTTGATTCTATTTTCCTAACTCCTCCCAAAATTATGACCATAAAAGTCTTCCAACAGTTTTAAATATATCCGTCAAGTAAAAAGGGTCAAGTCAATAATAAATCATACAGATTTATTTAGAGATGATGAGACTGAATCAGCCTTCATTCCATCCTTAAAATAATTCCAGACAGCTTACTTTAACTACACCATTTTACAATACGTTTGTTTTAGTAAGAAAGATAGATTGTTTAGACTGTTGACTTTTCATTATTAACAAATTCTGACAGCAGCACTGAGCTCAAGAGAACTGCTGCTGATTTTTCAACCATTTTATAAGGCCATTATTTTCTTCAGTGCAACGTTCCTCCACATGGCTGCTTTAATGTCATTCATCCATTCAATTCATCTCAACCCTCAAACTCTTTCATCACACATTTTACTCCCCCCACTTCTTTTCCCTCTAAAGAATATTTCCGAGCAGATGCAAATTCCAACCAAATAAAATATTAATAATTAATTTCCCCAAAGACATGTAAGCCACTTAATTACACTTTCTAAACATGTATTTTTTTCCTATCTTTTCTCATCCACAAAAACTTTGGATCCATAGACAAAGGAACTAGATCCAACAAAACCCATCTTTAAAGATGTAAGTATTATCATGACCACCACATGTTGAAGATTATTATAAGTCCCAAGATAATTCTTTAAGGGGGAAAAATGAGTCTATTACTAACAAAAACAAGAAAAGAAAGAAAGAGCAGAATGGATTTTGTCTCTATTTTGTAATATTTAAAATAGTAATAAATAATCTACAGAATTTTCAGTGTATTTGCAGTTTTAGAAGACTGTAAATAGGATTAGAGAGATTGACTTTTCTAGTAAAACAAATCAAAATAGTGAACCTGTGATGTACAATTGTTTATACTTTGAAGTATCCTCTGTAATATAAAACCTTAACATTTTATGTAGTGAAGATGTCAACTTTACTATTCTGTGCAAAGTGATGGCACTAATATATTGGGGGTATGAAAGATCCCTAAAGCCTTTAAACCTCCATATAATTAGCTTTGGGCTCCTTATTAACTTTTTCTCCTAAGATATGTTTAATTACCAAGTGTTGATTAGAGATGTAAATGGTGGCCCAGCAGCATCCCATTGCCATTTATGGTTAAAGCCATTTGGGATTGATTTGCCACAACATGCCCTCTCCTGGGCATCCTTTATTTAATCAGTAATTGCCAACAACAAACAACATCTTTTAGTTATATGCTGAGAAATGTTATATAATGGAAGTGAGACAGCAAGAATCACAAGTCACCTGCAGCCGATTGGGATTAGCTCGTCTGTTTGGTGCCCATGGTTATCCATCTCTATGTACGGTATTTATTACCACAGTGAACAGCCATTGAGCATAATAAGCTGTTTAGGGAGAGCTGGAGTGGCATACATGCCCTTTGTTGTATATACAGCCACATCTACAGCCATCTTAAGCTCTCAGTCCGGAAAGACTTAATTATCTTTATGTGAATATGAGTCTTAGCAAGCCTCAGACAATGGGAGGGGATTCTTGGGGGAATTTACTAGATGCTCACGCAATGACAACTAACACAATTGACAACTGTTCTTACAGTGAGACCTTACAAGTGTTTAGAGACTAAAAAACTTAAATGAATGCAAAGTGTTTGCCATACTTAAAGCTAGTTGCTAAGAAATTAAGGAAAGACTGAATAAATAGTGCTAAGTTACTCAAAGATTCCGAGCTATATTCTTTCTATATTCAACATAGTTTTATATTTAAAAGCAGAAAATCAACCTGTTTTACCGAACAAGATATACACTATATTGCCAAAAGTATTTGCTCACCCATCCAAATTATTGGAATCAGGTGTTCCAATCACTTCCATGGCCACAGGTGTATAAATTCAAGCACCTAGGCATGCAGACCGTTTTTACAAACATTTGTGAAAGAATGGGTCGCTCTCAGGAGCTCAGTGAATTCCAGCGTGGAACTGTGATAGGATGCCACCTGTGCAACAAATCCAGTCGTGAAATTTCCTCGCTCCTAAATATTCCACAGTCAACTGTCAGCTGTATTATAAGAAAATGGAAGTGTTTGGGAACGACAGCAACTCAGCCACGAAGTGGTAGGCCACGTAAACTGACGGAGCGGGGTCAGCGGATGCTGACGCGCATAGTGCGAAGAGGTCGCCAACTTTCTGCAGAGTCAATCACTACAGACCTCCAAACTTCATGTGGCCTTCAGATTAGCTCAAGAACAGTGCGCAGAGAGCTTCATGGAATGGGTTTCCATGGTCGAGCAGCTGCATCCAAGCCATACATCACCAAGTGCAATGCAAAGCGTCGGATGCGGTGGTGTAAAGCACGCCGCCACTGGACTCTAGAGCAGTGGAGACGCGTTCTCTGGAGTGACGAATCGCGCTTCTCCATCTGGCAATCTGATGGACGGGTCTGGGTTTGGCGTTTGCCAGGAGAACGGTACTTGTCTGACTGCATTGTGCCAAGTGTAAAGTTTGGTGGAGGGGGGATTATGGTGTGGGGTTGTTTTTCAGGAGCTGGGCTTGGCCCCTTAGTTCCAGTGAAAGGAACTCTGAATGCTTCAGCATACCAAGACATTTTGGACAATTCCATGCTCCCAACTTTGTGGGAACAGTTTGGAGCTGGCCCCTTCCTCTTCCAACATGACTGTGCGCCAGTGCACAAAGCAAGGTCCATAAAGACATGGATGACAGAGTCTGGTGTGGATGAACTTGACTGGCCTGCACAGAGTCCTGACCTCAACCCGATAGAACACCTTTGGGATGAATTAGAGCGGAGACTGAGAGCCAGGCCTTCTCGTCCAACATCAGTGTGCGACCTCACAAATGCGCTTCTGGAAGAATGGTCAAAAATTCCCATAAACACACTCCTAAACCTTGTGGACAGCCTTCCCAGAAGAGTTGAAGCTGTTCTAGCTGCAAAGGGTGGACCGACGTCATATTGAACCCTATGGATTAGGAACGGGATGTCACTTAAGCTCATATGTGAGTCAAGGCAGGTGAGCAAATACTTTTGGCAATATAGTGTATATATGCTGCATAGATGCACTAATTTTTTATTGTCTAATATTAAAACCTTTCCCAGTTTAGGATTACGTTATTCGCATACAGACAAGGAGAACTGGAATCAACAAGTCATCTCTAAGTAATGTATTTCATCTGCCCAGCCACTTAACCAGGGGAGTCCAGTCTAAACAAGTTAATTCACTTTGCAGATTAGACTCACCTGCTTCAGTGGCCAAGTAGAACAAATACATGGTATAGAGATGACTTGTTGACTCCAGATCCCCCACCCCTGCTTGCTTATGCTAGGTATAGAATGTTTTAAATGCAGTTTTATTACATGTTTTATCAATAGAAGCTTATGTATACTCAAAAGTATTTGCTAGAAACAGCATAACCTCAGTCATATGTTGAGTATCTTTATGCAATTTTGGTCCATTCCTTCTCCAAGAGTCAATATTTAAGTCAAATTTGAGGGTCTCCATACATGCCATTTGCTCACAGATTTGATGTGCAACTGAGATCCAGGCTTTATGACGGACACTCGAAAAAACTGAGTCTATAGTGCTTGCTTTTCTCTCAACTATCCACTCTGAAACACATTGGTGGTGTGCTGGTGACGGTTCTCACTCAACCAGGTCATAGTCATTCCAAAAAGAATTAAAAACGATCCACTGGACTTGGTTTCCAAGTTTGAAACTTCAAACTTGGAAACCAAGTTCAGTAGATTGTTTTTAATTTTTTGGAATGACATCGGTGGTATAAATAAGATCGTTTTCCATTACGAAGACTGCAGAACATTAAAACAGGCTCCTTAACCTGATATACCTAGATCTTTGAAAAGGGCATAAAGTTTGTTGCTACATACGCTGTAAAAACCAAAAGTTATTAAGGAGGAAGAACAACAAAAAGGTTTGTTTAATTATTTTTGCTTTGTGAGAAATGTAATGAATTCATATATAGCACCATCCACTGTCATTGCATCACGCCCCCAATGGAGAACATAACAGCAACACAAAGGCAGAAGGTACATTCTTCAGCTTGATAAAGAAAATGATGAGTGTGTGACAACAGTATTGTATATCCTTTATATTACTTAGAAGATGTACCATATAAATGTTGATGATTTTTAACCGACTCTGCCAGCGATCCTCAATGGAGAATGCTTGATCTTTTTTGTTTATGCTAAACAACGGCCATCTTGTTGGGAGTGTTGGCCTAGTGGTTAGAGAAAAGTGCACCTGTGCTCTGAGAAGGTAGCATGTACCCGTTTTGATCCTCACAGCCTGCACTCTGGGTCCCTGAGCAAGACCCTTAACCCCACACTGCTCCCCGGGCGCTGCATAGTGGCAGCCCACTGCTCCCCAAGGGGATGGGTTAAATGCAGAGAGTTCATTTCTCCGTTGTGAGATCAATAAAGTTACATTTCTATCCTTTTTTTTCTATCCAAATCCTATATATTTCTTGCACATCTAAAAAATATATATCGATATATTTCGAAAAATATTTCAATTTTGTAATTTCATTTTAATTTGATTTTCTTTTATGTCTTAATCAAGGTGATTGGGTGGGTGGGGCGGCTCCCTAGCAACCTCTAATGGCCAGCTCCCACCGTTAAAGACATATCATTGATTGAGCAATGTTATTTTTGGATAGATTCCTTGCAACACTGTGTTATCTTGTGTCTGGGTGGATCATTCCAGCACATTATCAAAGTTTGTGGCGCCTCCAAGGGAAATGTTTCTTGGGTGCTTACCGGCAATGCCATATTCATTTTAAAGATAGGCAGCCATTAAGGTTGTTGAATTACCTTGTACTTTTCCTTGTGTGTTATTAATCATAATAGATAGATTATTAAGTGCTTGCAAAACAATTACCGTATTTTCACGACTATAAGGCGCACTTAAACGTCTTTTTTTTTCCTCAAAATGTGCGGTGCGCCCTATGGTGCGGTGCGCCTTATGTGTGTTGTAACACACATAAGGCGCTTTTGAGGTGGTTTTGAGACCACCTCATTGAGGAGATGATGAAAGAGTGGCTGAATGTAAGGAGACCAGGTGTTTTTTTTCCACCCCTCACCATCGCTGTTAATATGTAACTCCATGCGTGCCCATCTCACAGCTGATGTGAAAAACATGGGGAAACAAATTAACGCTGCTCGACATCGGTGTGAACCGGACCCAGCAGGTGCAGCAGAAGCAGCGAGTTTACATGCAAAGTCAATGGTTGACGCGCATATAGGTGCAGCAAAAGGTCCCGCAGCGCATTTTGGTGCAGCAGGTCGGGAGCGTTTAAGCATCTGAAGCGCCGCGCTTCTGCTGCTCGAGATGGAAAAATGGAAGTTTTGCTGCTGGACGCGCCGCATCAACCAATCAGAGAAGCTGATCTGGGAGCTGCCAGCGAGACAGACAGCGCTCTGATGACATATGATATTAACGCAAATGGAAAAGGCTGGATGGATGCGTGGCTGAGGCAGGTGTATGTGAGAAGACTAGGTGGTTTTTTCCACGCATCACCATCGCTGCGTGCCCATCTCACAGCCGATGTGAAAAAAAGGTGAATCAAATGAACGCTGTGCTCGCCGTTATCCCGGGGGTCTGACAAAGGAGCTTCAACCGCTCGACATCGGTGTGAAGCGGCCGTTCAAAGTAAGGCTGCGAGCGGCGTGGGAGCGATGGATGACACACGGAGACCACAGTTTCAGGATAAGAAGGCAGCGCCGGGCAGATTACGCCACAGTTTGCGGATGGATTGTTGATGCTTGGACTAAAGTGTCTGCTGGCTCTGTTGTTCAAGCTTTCACAAAAGCCGGCATTATTTCTGAGGAGCTGCGCTGCACGGAAAGTGACTGACAGCGAAGAAGGGGAAACTGGCATGTCTGATTTAGCGCAGCTGTTTTATTCAGAAACAGAGGATGATGACTTTGATGGGTTTGATTAATACTTTGTAATAAATACATGAATAAAGCACAATCATACCCAGTTTTGCTCCCGCTGTATTTTTCTCCCTGAAAACTTAATTCAACAGCAGCCTCTGGGCGCGTCTCCTCCTCTTCATCGCGGTGGCTGGCAGGTGTTTTTTCATCTAAATAATCTAAATCTTGCAGCTATATTTGCTGTGATCAGTGGGAATAAAGTAGTTTTAATATGTTTTTAAGTGAGAAAGTCCACCTGAAAACTTAATAATTGCAGTCAGTTCATCCAGATTATCTATTTCTGTCGGAGGCGCTCAGACCCCAACATACCAGCGGTGCGCTGACAGCAGAAATCTCTTCATCAGCAGCCTGTAGGCTGGGCAGCCTGGGGTTCACCGCGGCTGCTGGCAGGTGTTTTTCATCTAAATAATTTTAGCTGCAGGCACCAGGATACCGGCAATAAAAGCGAACATATTCCGTCAGCAGGTTTCAGGATTTTAAGTTAATTTAGGAGTGATCACAGCGCTGTGTCATCTGCGATGTCTCTGTCTCACGGCCAGCTGCC
This sequence comes from Cyprinodon tularosa, assembly GCF_016077235.1. Taxonomy (NCBI): domain Eukaryota; kingdom Metazoa; phylum Chordata; class Actinopteri; order Cyprinodontiformes; family Cyprinodontidae; genus Cyprinodon; species Cyprinodon tularosa. Next base: position 40,392 of record NW_024038005.1, read on the forward strand.
AGGTTTGATTAATACTTTGTAATAAATACATGAATAAAGCACAGTCATACTCAGTTTTGCCCCCGCTGTATTTTTAAATACGCAGTAGAGGTATTTAAAGGTAGTAGAGGACTTGTACCTGTATATAAAAAACGCGCCCTATAGTCCGGTGCGCCTTATGTGTGTGTTAAATACAGAAATGGGACACATAACTGAGAGTGCGCCTTTTAGTACGGTGCGCCTTATGGTCGTGAAAATACGGTACTTGAAATTTCTCCAGGTTAATCAATGGGAACATGCTTTATTAACATTGTATTATTGAAATGAAGCTCTGTTCATATCACTATTATATGGCCCCAGTCCATACATTGTGTTGCCTAAAAAGTTCAATATGGCTTATTTGCATTCTGTTTCTTGTTATAGGAGCAATGCATTAAGAATTGTGATATATTGCAAAGGATAATAAATGAAATACCTTATTTATCTGTTGTCCAAATGCAGTTAATAAACCATTTTTAAAACAAAAATAATTTATTCTTCTTTTCCTATAAATCAAAAACATGATAAAAAATGGTAAAACTTTTCTATTGAGGAATTTTTTTTAAAGTAACTTTTTATCTCAATTTAGACCACATCTCATCTTCTTTAAGGTTTTTTAGTAGGGCCTTGTTGCCTTATTGAAAATAGTTCATTAAACTTTACTTTTTTAATTCTGGAAGCCTGACACATCATTTTATGCAATATGTTACTACAATATCATGCACTTCTGTTTTGTGATGATAACTTTGTCTATCTTTAAGACAGAAAATGTCCCTTTCTTTGTGCCATCTGACACTTGTGAGAAGCCTTTACAGGCTGGTTTTCCTTGTAATCATCCCTCTTAGGGGTTTTAGTAAAATCTTTTTCATTTAAATATAAAAGTAACCTGGATATCACTTCTGCATGCCAGTAGGACAGATGGTCTCCCATCTTTGCCATATAGCTGTGAGAGGCTTTTGTTCTGTTTCTTTACGCCTCATTTACAGCAGATGAACACAACCCCTGACATATCAAAACCAGCAGGAAACATTAAATTGGCAATGATTCTGCTTGGCTCATTAAGGATCCAGTATCACAACTTTTCCAATTGTTAAATGTTGATTTGTTTCACCAAACATACCACAGTGACGGTGGTGAAAGCAGTTAGTGCGATTTCCTGCTGTTTGTTCTCTGTTGGGTTATGCTTTACCTATGATTTAACACACTTAGGTTATGCACCATATGTATACTTTATTTTGCAACATACCGCCAGCTTTGCTAACCACATATGAAAAGTCAGCTAGTGTATAATTGGCTTTCATGTGAAGAACAGAAGCAGAGACCCACAGTGGTTGACATATGACATTTAGAAAAAATAAAACAGTATGGTACTTAGATTAAGAAGAGCATGTTCTATCAAATTAGACATCTTATTTGCACAGTTTTTAATTTTTTATTTAAATGCAGTCTTAAAAGATTTTCAGAGCTTTCTTTTCATTCAGTGATTTATAACCTTCTACTGTAGCTCTGGCTATAAATATACCTTTTTTAACATGTTTGGGTGTCCATTACATGTCTTTTGGTATATACAAAGAGGCCTTGTTGGGGCTTTCTTTTAACACTGTTTTGTCAGCACTCTGACATTAAAGGGATAGTTCGGGATTTTTGACATGAATCTGTATGGCATCCCCATCACCAGTGTCATATAGGGTGGCCATTTCTATAGCACCAAAAAGGAGGACATTGTGCGGCATATCAATAAATTACTAAGGTGTACATAAGAATCGGGTAAAGTCACATTTATAGCACAATTCTTAGTAGTTTAAAGAGGATGCTTGTGTAGCTGAATAGAACAAAATATTAAAGAAATGTAAAAAAGAATTGGTTCCCAGCATTTGTATTTATTTAATACATTGTGGTGTTTAAAAAGTGACCATTTTTTTAACACAATTAATTTGCGCAGAACTGCTGCAATTGATCATAAAATAGTTGTTTGGAAAAGAAGCTCGAGAAAGAGCTAGAGAATAGGACGATGCAAACTGCAAAAAGTGGCTGGAAAAGAGGAATTCATGACATGGCTGCAGCCTGTCGAGAGTAAAGATGATTTCACCATGTTCTCTATCTATCCATATCTATCTATATATCTATCTATCCATATCTATCTATATATCTATCTATCCATATCTATCTATATATCTATCTATCTATCTATCTATCTATATATATATATATATATATATATATATATATATATATATATATATATATATATATATATATATATATATAAACTTGAGTCATGGAACTGTGCTTACAGCTCCTTATTTCATGTAAACTAATAACTTGTGTACATGATACTTGTTGATGGCATTAAAATTATTTCTAATAGCATTAAAAGAGCATTAAATTAGAGCTCCTCATTCCTGTATAAAACCTGTGAAAGCTTAATTGAATCTGACATATTAAAAAAATCCCCATCATCATCCAGCAGATGTTCAGTTTCTGCCCAAATATTTTCTTTCTGTTGCCGATTTTTGTAACAGGGATAACTAGGATCATACATAGTTTGTATGAACTCTGTTTATTCTCTGCTTCCAAACTCATCATCTCTTCATCCATTCCTGCAATAAGAATTTTCTTTTAAAGTTGTGAGATTCACTCTAGAATCTCACAACTTCTTCCTGGTCTGTTGAAGCACCAATAGTCTGCATCCAATTATTTAATTAATTGCTCTTAGTTTTTGGGAATATATACAAACTATGCTCTAATTTCTAGATACCGATCTGTTTTTACTATAATTTAATTTGACAAACCGGGTCTTCTCTACATTCTTTTTTCTGTTTGGTGCGATTGCAATAGCGGGTCTTGATCTGGACGGACCGGAGGGGAGCAAAAAATAGCTCAGCTCCGTATTTTGACGGTGAAGGACGGAGAAGACGTACGTGGGCGGTGACGAGCGGAGGATGTGGAACAGCTCTCATTGATTTACATGACAGACAAGTACTCCGTACGTGAGCGGGGCGGAGCGCTGACGGAGTATGTGGAATCTGGGGGTAAAGGAGGACAAATACACGTCCGGCTGGGTGCAGCGCCGGACGCCGGACAGTGCAATGAAAATCCGGACTGTCCGCCCTAAAGCCGGACATCTGGCCACCCTAGTGTCATACAATCACACTGGCTTACCCCTGGCAGCATCCTGTGAGCAGAGTTCTTGTCCAGCTTTGGTCAAGCCGAAAGTAGTCCGGCAGGTTTGCTAGACCCAGCGAAATAAAACGTTTCTCTTCCCAAAACATTATGTGTTCAAAAGAGTGATATTTTTGCATCCCAAAAACATTGTAGTGGAAAAAGTCACTCGTCGTTATCACTTGGTCCTATTTTCTCTCTGTTCGTATCAGTGCGCGCCGTCATTCTGAGAGCGAGCTCAACAACAGCCAGATGCATGTCTCGCTCCGCCTAGCTAGGAGCTAGGCGGAGCGAGACATGCATCTGGCTGTTGTCAGGTTAGTAGGCCCTAGCTGTCAGGTCATGGTGTCGCGCGCACTGATACGAACAGAGAGAAAATAGGACCAAGTGATAACGACGTGTGACTTTTTCCACTACAATGTTTTTGGGATGCAAAAATATCGCTCTTTTGAACACATAATGTTTTGGGAAGAGAAACGTTTTATTTCGCTGGGTCTAGCAAACCTGCCGGACTACTTTCGGCTTGACCAAAGCTGGACAAGAACTCTGCTCACAGGATGCTGCCAGGGGTAAGTCAGTGTGATTGCATGACACTGGTGATGGGGATGCCATACAGATTCATGTCAAAAATCCCGAACTATCCCTTTAAGCACCATACTTGCCAAATGTACAATTAAAGGTATTGTGGAGGGTTTTTTAAAAGACCCGCCCTCTCCACTTACTAAAAAAATGCTTGTGCAAGAGCATGGATGAGCCCATTTCTCCTCGTGCATGCCCTGTTTAAAATCTGCTGTCCTCATAGCTCATACAAGTTTACCCTGTCCACATACAGCAGTGACTATATAGTGGACTTTACAGCAAAGTTAGTTAACTGACAGTTCGGAAGGTTGATCACTGCTTTTTGCTCTGTGGGTCACGCCATCTTTGTAATTAGTCGCCGCTGTCGCTACCAGACAGGGGGCCACTGTGATAGCAAAGTGATAGTGATTATAGTGATCTCCATGATGATGTTTCTCTACAAACCTCAGAGGCCTTCCCAGAACAGCAACATTATATTTATAAACTGTGTGAGATTACACCAGAGATGGGAAGTAACGAAGTACAAATACTTCGTTACTGTACTCAAGTAGATTTTTCTGATATTTTTACTTTACTTTACTACTTATTTTTATGGCGACTTTTTACTTCTACTTCTTACATTTTTACACAAATATCTGTACTTTCTACTCCTTACATTTTAAAAAATTGGCTCGTTACTCTAGTTTTGAATCATTTCAATGGAGTTACAGCTATTATTTTTCACGTCATCAATACCAAATTCGATCTAATTGGATGGGAATCTACCTTGCATTTGACGCACCACTACAAGATGAATCGACAGATTCGGCGGTATTCATTCACGGCAAATCATTGCAGCTTGGTGGCGGTGGCGTTAGCATAGTAGCATGGACGACGAGATGATTAAAAATGAACACAACTGAGATCTAGTCCTATTGGCAGACATCCATTTAAAATGCAGGCAACGGCATGAAAAAAGTGGTTTCTACTTTTACTTTTATACTTTGAGTAAATTTACAAGCCTGTACATTGTTATTTTTACTTGAGTAAAGAAGTTTAATCAGTACTTCCACTTTTACCAGAGTATTTTTTAACACAAGTATCTGTACTTTTACTCAAGTACGGAAAGTGCGTACTTTTGCCATCTCTGGATTACACACATTTGGACTCTATTTGTAAAGAAGGTGTCTTTTTGAAAACATAGTTTCTCAAAACATCACATTTAGGAGCTACTTTATTTCTAATCTACCCCCATAAACTGAAAGAAGACTCACTTCACAAGCAAAGTGTGTGCATGTAATGAGTATATATATTAGTTCACATGTCCTTTCTCATTATATGTGTTTCTATTCAAATAGATGAGAAAAGCATTAAAGAAAAACGGCATTAATAATGACAGATTTGTGCAAGCATAAGAACGCTGTGTGCAGTTTATAAAAGAAGACTAAGATATATTCAATGCTTTCAAAATGCCAATAAAATACCAACATTTTTTATTTATTAATAATAAATTCAAGTTAAAAATATTTGTGTTAAAATCGTGCATACTGTAAAATCGAGAAACCTGGGTTTGATTCCTCACTCAGCAGGGTCCTCTGCAGTCTGAATTACTGCAAAAAGGAACACGTGTCCCTGACATGGCTGCACAGTAGACTTCTAAAAACTACCACCTGTCTCCTAAGTATTCCAGGGATTGTCTACTCTTTGAGGATGTGGGTTAGTGGAATTAGTCTAAGATGGAAACATAGAGAAAACACTTCAGTAGGAAGATGATCCCACAGCTGAAAGAATATCCACTGGTGAAGTATTCTTTTTTTTCTCATTTTGAAACCAAAATGCATAAAAATTGAGCATGGATAGCAAAAAGCACGAAGTAGCAGAGTGTGTTTTATCGCTGGCACCTATGAAGAAGAGTCCACAATCTAAAAAATGAAATGCAGAAATCATATTTCCTTAGATGCACTGTGAAGGAGCATGGATTATGTTTTTTACAGCCTGCTGAGGGATTTGTATGCTAGAAATGGAAGCCACTGGGTTCAGCAGCACATAGACTGGTGCTGAGACAGGCCAGCTGTTCAGTTTGCATATTAGCAAAATATCTCTAAGCCATTCAACCAGCATGAGTAGTGTATTGAGCTGGTTACTAGTTTTGCACCATTCTTATCAAATGTATAAAACCTAAGTTCAGAACCTTTGTTGTAGTTCTTAAGACTTTTTTTAACTACATATTATGTTAGAAGTATGCATTTTTGTCATCAGATCTGGTCTTCATTCAAAGACGTACCACCATCCACTTGTTACATCTGCCTGTCTGCCTTCCTGCACTCTTTCACTCCTAAATTCCCCCTTTCATTTAGGTGAGATTTCTCGAGTCTCTGCCACTGTTCTCTAGAGGTCAGTCTCTCATGTCTGCACCACGCCTCAGACAGTGGACATTGAGGCAGCCTAGAGCTCAGCTCATTATCGCCCATGTTGGGCCTACAGAGGGCATGTCACAATGGGACATGTTTGAGTTTTCACAGCTGGCTAGGACCTTTTTTTTTTAGGTCTCGACAAAAAAAGCCTGGCACACTTTGGTCATAGATTTAAGCCTTGGTCCTTCATACGTGATGGAGTTTCTTCATAGAAAATAAAGCTGTTTTGAGTTACTGTCAAAAATCATATTTAAAGAAATAAACAAACCAAAAAAAGCAACTATTAATTAAGTGATTACAGTAAATATTACCCACAATAGTGTCAATATTAAGCTGAAGGCTGTACTCCATTGCACAAGTTAACTGGCGCTTTGCAAAAATATTTATAGGGCTTATCCAAATTTAGTATTTTATTGGGATTGAACTTGATAGACCAAGACAAAGAAGCACATGATGGCGTTTTTAAATTTTTGTAATGGATAAAAATCTGAAAACACGGCATTTGTTTCCATGGACCTGCACTTTTAAACCCCTGAAAAAATATAAATTCCAATATACCCACTTACCCTCAGAAGTAATCTAACTCGTAAACAAATACCAGCTCTGTTCAAGGAATTCATTTTAAATACAGTTGTTCCACAAGGACTTCAGATGGACACAATCATTAAGAAAGCAAAGTTGTGATGAAGCTTAAAGAAAACATACCAGTGATCTGTTGATTCCGGTAAAATCCAAAAATGGAAGCTGTACATTACAGCTGAAAGCCAAGATTTGACCTTTCAGCTAAATATGTCAGGATGGGTAATCAGAGTATTTAGAGCAATTGCAGAGATCCCCTGTCAGATGGTGGAATCTGTTGATAAATCTACTAGCTGTGCAACATGGGTAAATCACTTATTTCTACTAAGTGGAAAAAATGCAGAAAACTCTAAAATCTTTCATTTAAATACTCTCATCACAAAGTACCAAGTCAGGAAACAAATTTCATTCATGAGTTGCAGAAAATGAAAACAAAAAACATATATAATTTTTGTCTATGACAAATCAAAACAAAGCAGTTGTTGAGAATTGTGAAGAATATTTTACAATGCAAGACATACTGCCAGGTAGCAAAAAACTTTAAGGTCAGCAAACAAAACAAAATGTTCCATTCTGGCTATAAAGTGTAAAAATATGAAATATAAATAGAAAAAGGGTGAAAGGATTCATTCTTACGAGCATAAGAAAGGAAAAGGTATCATTTGACTCACCTTCTCTTGGTACTGGCGCCGAGAAGAGTCCAGAGACTGGATGAGTGCAGTGGCGTGCCCAACAAACATGGCGTAACACGTAGCGCCCACAATCATACTCAGGATGGTCAGCCAGACGTCCGTCATCCCCACTGGGGGGTACATGCCATACCCAATGCATAGCATGTGGCTCATAGCTTTGAAAAGTGCGTAGGAGTACTGCTGTCCCCATGTGTCATTCTGGATGGAAGAGAACAGGACAGGTGACTTAGATGGAATACATTATAACACATCCTGGCTTTAGCCTGTCTCAAATGATGGCACTGATTGCACATGAAAGGTCCGTTTTACCATCACAGCTACCCTCGCTTGTGACAGACCTACTGTGGGCTGCAACTTTCAAACATCTTAGTTCAGAGGAGGGCAGCTGGCAGAGAAACACAAACTCAAAAATATGTAAATATTTGGAGGCAGCAGACGTTTGGGCCGAAGCCTAAAAACAGAGCCCTGGAAATGGGCAGAAAGAGCGAGAGACATGGCAGGCTTGCATGAGAGAAAGTAGGTCAGCTATTTAGAAAAATGTGATTTCAGCTTGAGTTTTCTCATTTGTAGATAAATTGCCCCTTTTTCCCTTTAAATCCCAATGGTGGTTCATTGCAAATCAATAACTCTCTCCTGGGGGTGACATGTCCAGATTGCTTTTAAAATCATTTGCACCATGGAAAAGCTAATACAAAGAGCAAATTTGTTACTACCTACCAAAAGAAGTAATAAACAGTTTCCATGTAAGGCAGCCGTACATTTCTTTTCAGTCTTGGCGGTATCTTGAAATGACATTTTCAATATAATTCCCTAACTAAAAACTGTGACTAAGAAAAATACTTGTGCTTAAATATGGGAGGTCTATTAGCTATATAAAATGCGTTTAATGGATGAGATCTATGTAATATACTCTTATTTTAACAACATTGAAATAACCTGTCAAAAGGGAATTGACATTTAAGGCAATATTCCCTGGGTGACCTTTATTTTCGTTTAAAAAATGCTTTCATATTTCCCAAGAAATTGGAAAGCAGGAAGATACAAATGATAAAATGCTAATTGTAGAGATGAATGCAAATATTAACAAATAATCTATGTCTGAAAAATCTTGTTGTTTTTTTTTCAGACTCAGATTAAAATGTCTTTGTAGATTTTGAATGCTTTGGTGTCCAAATGTGGACTGTTAAAGGTACTTTGGAGGATGTTCTTTTTCTGGGTGGATCATCAAAATAAGTGGTCCTCCTAATTGTCAATCATTCTGGCCTTAGGCCATCCTATGTGCTCATCCCTATTTCACTTACTGGTGGTGAGTCTTACATTGTGGAAAGATTCCAAATCTTCTTCTGGAAAGCTTGTATGAAAAGAGCGTGCACAAGCAGAAATGGGCTTGTGCATGCTCTTGCATGCTTTTAATGGGCATTCCCTCTCAGGAGCCGTTACAGGTATGTGCATATTACTTTTTTTTTTTTTTTTTAAGTGGAGTGGGTGGGTCTTTTCAAAAATTTGCAAAAATCCTCCACTATACCTTTAACTAATTGATGGTATTTATGGAAAAAATCTTTATTTTTAGAAAGAAAGAGAGTTATAAAATTATAAATCATTAACATCACATGTTTATATATTGGCAATTGTGTGGTTATAGATTAAGGCTCTTGTCTTCAATTTCAGTTTGGGAAATTATATTTACGGTACTCATTTCAAAATATTTTCAAATAACAAGTCAGATACACATAGGATAATCGTGTTTTGAAAGCCACAATATAAAATCAAGAAAAAAGTGAAATTTCAAGTAAATGAAAAGAGTAATATATGTTGTTTTTTTTTTAACAATATTGCAAGACAATGAACATGCAAATTATTTTACATGTCTTTCACTAACATTTTATTCCTCTGTATGAATGTTTATCAACCAATCATATAGATTTTAATACAACCTCCAGCAAGTTGACTGGGGGAAATAATCTACATGCTGCTCAGAGACAGCTGAAAAGAAGTACTGAACTGGATGAACACAACATTTCCAATATAGTTTTACGTGATTCCAATTAAATTCAATCAAAAAGATACAAAGTAGTTTCTAGTCTGATCTCAAGTAATAACACGCTGCCTGAGCAGCAACCCTCACCTGAATGCATATCTCTGCACAAATTAACAGAAGTGCGACTAAAATTAGATAAAGTCTGAAACATCTCAGGGGAAGAAGTTTGCAACTTGTGCCTATTGTGCTGCTTAAACATTAGCAAAGCAGACTCAGTGAAACAAGTGAGCTTGTCATGGAAGCAGCGATGCATGGTGAATCAGGAACATCCTACCTTGAGAGACATAACTACCCATGTGGCATCTGTTCTGGTACAAGGATTTTAGCAACAGCAGCTAAAGAGGCACTGCTTTACAGAAACAGATCTCTGTATAATGAATCTATCTAATATGTTTTTTTTTTTTTTTCCTGAATTGAATTACTAAGAAAAAAAGTTTTTAAATGCCTTTCAAATCAATTTAGTGACATGCAACTACATTAAACTCAGGTTCTATGATGTTTTAAATTTAAATGTCTGGTTTTCTGCTCCGACTCTAACATCCTTCTTCTAAAAGAATAAAAAATAATCTCCCTTAGCTGACTAAAATAAGCATGTTACTTAAACAAAGTGATTTGATGGATGCGTAAGCTGTAGGATTTTGATTTTCATGAGAACAAATTGTTAAAGATCTTCCTGGTATATGCAGACACTTTAGAGAACACCAGAGAGCAAGCTAACAGAGAGTGCATGCTTTGTTGAAATGTCACCCAAGAACATTTTCACTCATGCAGTCTTTTATTCTATTATATAAAGGGCTTTAGGTGGCCCTGATAGCTCTTATATTGACAAGTGTATTGATAAGCTATCAGTGAGGAAGCCATTTCACCCGCTGTGTTATTCAGGACTTGGATCTATTTACTAGTCTGCTACTTCAGTGTGTTTATCCTTACCTCCAGAAAAGAAATAGGACTGTTAGGGTCACTCTGTATGTGCATTAACTACTGAAGAGAAGCTCTTTAATAGGGCAGATTTTAGCAAATGCAACACTTTGTTATTTTTTTTAATTAAAAAAAATGAAGGGCAGGTACAAACATAAGCATTATCTGGTAACACTTATGTTAAAAAAGACACCTTTTTACACTGTGTAGTAGAACTGCTTAAAAATTAGTCATCACCAAATTGAATAAAAGTCTACCAGTGCAGCAGATACAGCTATTTCATTTGGCCTTTAATATGACAGATATGCATTACAGTCTTTCACAGGAAGCTAAAGGGGTTTTAATACAGTAATTACTGGAGGTGATGGATAAGATAAGACATAAGTGTAATCTGATTTACACAGGGCATACAATACTGTCCAAGAAGAGCACTTACCACCATCTTATTTTTGGAGACCCAGCAGTCAGCTGGAAAGTCCTGCAGCATGGGCACCAGGAACTGCAGGCAGCCATCCCAGTGGCACAGCAAAAGCATCATACCGATGAGGTTGACTATTCTCACCATGGCGCTGGCCAGGTCATAGGTCATGTGGAAGATCTTTAAAAAGTACAAACAGCAGGAAATTAGTTAGAACCACAAGTCAAATGGCTCGACATCAGTGTTAGGGAAGATGGCTAACATAAAAAAATAAAAAATATCTTTATCCTGTCCATGTTTGTCATATTACTGCCACAAATATCAATGTATTTCATTTGCGATTTTGAGAAACAAAGTAGTATATCTTAATGAATGATTGCTTAAATTCTCTTCATAAAAACATATAAGAAATATTATCTATAATTTGAAACACTTCTCCAGATCAATAATTTGTAGAACCAACTTTTAATGCTATTGCAAAGATCTTTTGCTGTATGTCTCCATCATCTTTGCACACGTAGAGGAACATTTCTACCCATAATTTTTGCAAATAAGTGACAATCAGTCGACTAGAATGAGAGCATTTCTTACTTTAAGTATGATTTATGTTTGAGTTTGACTTGGCTTGTGAAAAACTGTACTGTACAGTGCCGCGATATTTCTCCTCATACCAAATTCTCCCACCAACTGTTGAATTTTACAGCTCCTCCAGGTAAATGTAGGAACTCACTCAACCAAGGGTCTAAATAAGGGTAAAGCTGAAAACCATTAACCATACGTATTGTGAAAAGAACCTCAACAATATCAAATCAAAATAAATCAAAGTTCTATAATTTCACTGAACCAGAGGTGTAGAGCATTCTGGGTCACGTAGACAGAGGGAAAGGATCAGCCTCTCTCTCACAACCAAGATAAAGGAGATAGGTGGTAGCACTGATCTCTTTATAAAGGTTAAAGTTTACCATGGAATATGGTTATGTTTACGACTTAAATTTGGCTTTTTTCCCCCTGGTCCTTATTTCAGATAGACAAAACAAACACTAATCAATTATCATCTAAACTGACTAATATGTAAGACTTATTAAGTGACATATTTGTCATTCATGTGGCAAAGAGATCTAGATTTAACTATTTCTTTTCACTTTTTTTTCTACTTTGTGTGAAACCTTCTGGAATATTTAATCTCATTTTACTTTCTAAATCCCCCCAAATTACCATCACCCTTTGCAGTTGTGTCCTATAGTTTCCATTTTCTGATTGATTTAACAGTGCTACTGTAGAATACTTCTTGCCTTATGGTAGATTTATTTGGTAGATCGTTTTTGATAACCTCACTCTTTATTCAGCTCCAAAATCATATCACTGAAATCTCTTCCTTATTCTTCATGATGTTAAACTAATGTTTCTTAGTAAACCTCTTGAGGGATGGAACAAGGGAAGTTAGAATCAACAACATCAGTCTTTTTTTCTGCAGGCTACTTAAAAACGGAAGCTAAGAGTTGACCTGAAGAGGAGGTTCCAGTTCTCAGACATCATCCATACTACCCTGAGGCTGATGCAGCTCTTCTATCAACATAAGCAGGGATGATCACTGCAGAGAGACTTGCATTATTTTAAGAAATGCATTTAAGGAGGAAAACTGAGTGCTACGAAGGACTGATTCAGGACTGCAGAAACAAAGGAAGGAAGCTCCCCTGTTCAGGCCTGGAAGCCATCAACAGCAGTGGAGATGATGGAAAGTGAGATGAAAATAATGGTCAGAAGAAAGACAGAGGAGACGGAAAAGAAATTAGCTAGCTTTCAGTAAGGGTGAATGTAATGGCTACTTAAAACTACTGGCCCACCAATAAGAGAGGGTTATGAGTTAGGGTCTAAACAATATTTGGAACCCATCTGATAGATCCTCCCAAGCTAACGGCTGCATGCACTGTTAGGAAATGGTAGATGAAAAAGAACCCCAAGATGTATGCAACCATTACAATTTATTACATATACATAATTATCTACAACTTATATTACGTAGATTACCTAATATAGTAGTAAAGAAGACAAAGTTTGCAAAAAATGGGTATAGATACTTTTGAAAGGCATCACCCGTTCTTAAAAACAAGATTTCATTTTCATCTCAAGCACCCTACTGGTTTGGCAAATCTTAAAAAAAAATCACAATTCCTAGATGTTGCAGGTGTAGAGCTTACAGTTGGGACCAAAGCTTTACCTTTCAGGGCTGCCGAATCACTCTTATCATCAGCTGCTCAGCAAGTCAGATAATAGAACAAGTAGAGGTGCCTGTGCTCCTAGGGTGATTGCTTTTGCTGTGTTTGCTAATCCTTGTGATAAACATGCTCATAACGCGCTGCAGGACTTCTAGACTTTACTGGCCTAGACCATTCAAAGGCTTTTAATCCCATTGAAGACCATGGTGTGCACCACTAACCACTCTGCCTCTTATTAAAACCCACTCAGTGCCTTTAAAGGGCTTGACAGTGAGTGGGGATATTGCACCTTCACTTTGTTGCTCAGCGGTAGGTGGCAATCATGAAAAAAGGAGAAGATATCCTCACCACACATGTTTAATATCAGTACCTGTGCCTAAATAGCTTAGTTATCTCTTTATTTCAAGCTGAATGCACAAAGATGTGAGAGTTATCAATGTTAACTCTGTGGCTGTGTGAATGTTTGGATAGTGTCCAAAGTGAGAGTGCTACAACATTAATGGACACAATAGAATAAACATTATTTTAGACATTGTTTATTCAAATGTGAAGTGTATGTTTTTTGTTTTTTTTTTTCAGGCAGCCAACCTCTTTTATAACTTAGATAAATAAATTATTGCAGTTCATACACTGTTTTGTGTGATGTGTACGTTTCTTAAGGAGCTGTAATGGAATTCCATAACATTAAAGTGTTAAATTCCCTCAGTGGTGAATGAATAAAATATAAAGTGCCCCTCTACATTTTGAGCACTGAATCTGATACATTTTTCATTTGTGAAATCATTTCCAGACAGTAAAAATAGCACACTCTGCTTTCAAACCTATAACAAAAAAGTTATTTTCTCTCAGCTATTTTTTAGGCAAAAATGTTGGTTTAAAAGCATTAAGTTATATTTGAGAAGAGATTTTTGAGTTTACGTGCCTGTAAACAGTCAAGATATAGACCTATTTATGCTTTATGTGATCAGGAAGCTGCAGGTGCAGTACAGCAAGAGAAGTGCTGCCTAGGATAATAAAACCCAGCTACTTTCAGACATAGGAGAAAGCAGGACCAAATCTAACGCTTAACATGAACCACCACCAGCGTTAAAATGTCAAATTTATTGCTTTAACAGTTGCTTGAACTGAAATCTCAGGATGGACTTAAAGCAGTTCAAAACAACTTTTAGTTTTGGGTGATAATGGCTCCCCACACTGGACAAAAGCTGTATTATTTTACCTGAAGGAAGACAGCATTTCCCATGAGCACCAGCTCATTGGGTGGAAAATCCCTGATGTCGAATATAGTTAAATTTGCATGAAAAGGGGATGAGTAATAATTGTTTGTGTGTTATCAGAAGAGATAGGCAAATACTGATTTATGCTGCTGCTTTATGGGAAGTATTTTTTTTAATTTGTAAAGATACCTTCCATTTCCTACTATGTGTTTTTGCTGGCTTTAAAATATGCACTACAGATAATGAAAACACAGCACAAATGTTAAATAGACATAGTAATTATTTCTATTTCTTTCATTTCCATATATCTGCCTGGCAAAATTGCACAATAAAAAAGGGTGGCAGGGACCCATACACCATACACCCTTGTCTGCATGTATTTATTGTATACAAAATAAATAACCTCACATGGTTACTGGAGGATTGAATAAGCAGAGTGTGGATATTTATTGAAGCTCATTTCTAACACAAGGCCACTTGTCAACATTATGGATCTGTTAGCCTATTTGTTGAGGTTAATGATGTTAATGTTATATAGCAAAAACCTTTGTTATAAAGTCACAGATGTTAATTCCTTTAACAGAGCAGTCTGCTGAATCAAACAGAAATCTAAAAGCTTATATTCTACCTATAAAACTAACTTCACCCAGTAAAAGTCCAAAGTTTTTCCATCTTCTCACACTGGTGAGACAAAATATCTCCTTATAAGCACAAAGTATTTACTTCTCTAAAGTAGACCGAGCAGTGGATGTCTTCTCTCCTCTTCTGTCACACCCCGTAAAGACCTGTGCAGAAGGCAGCTATGCTTTTTATTTACTATAACAGGCTGGTGTATGATCCAAAAAGTGAAATAATAATCTCAGAATACTTATGTTTCTGAAGTTTGGATTTTATTCACATAATATTTACTTTTTGTCACAGAAATCACACTTTAATCTTGAAATTTGGTGTGTTGTGTGAATTCTTAAAGTTTCAGTTTCAGAATTTTCAATTCCAAAAATAAGAGTCAGAATAATTAGAAAACAGTTGCAATTCTGAGATTAAAGTCAGGAATCTTTTGAATTTTTTTTTTTAGAATTTAAATCTCAGAATTCCAACTTTGATCTTGAAATATATATATATATATTATATATATATATATATATATATATATATATATATATATATATATATATATATATATATATGGGAATTCTGACTTAAAATCTCAGAAAATTCTGATTCAGGTAATTCTGACTTTCAAAATAAAAAATTCTAAAATTAGAATAAAAATTCTGAGATTAAAGTCAGATTTACTCAGTTTTAATTTTGGTTCCCTTTTGTTGTGGCCTTAATTCTCTTCTGTAATGATCCAGATAATCAACCCAGGGGAAGATTTCATACAAACAAATAAATAAAACTCATGGCATTCTTGCATATAGAAGAATACAAAAATGTAATTTATTAATAACATTTTCAGAGAAAAGGAAGCTAAACAAATCCAGAAATTATCAGATTAGAGATTTAAAAATAGAAACAATGTAAAAAATAATAACATAATAAAAAAGTAGCATAGTTGCGCTTATTGCAACTACTGATCAGTTTTTGGCAGACCATCACTTTATTGCACAACAGCTGTGCAGCACAGTTCAAACCACACACCAAAGTACTTGAGAAGAATGCCAAAAACACTGGAAGGCATTTTTCAATATTTACTACTTAAAATCAAAAAAGTCAAAATTTTCAATTTTTACTAAAATTATATCTTTCTTTCTTTAGCTTATGTTAGTTCCAAAGCACTTTTTTATTTGCCCTTGAAGTTGAACAATGCCTCTGAGTTGCCAAGTGAAATAGTGACACTGCCAAATTATGTGACTTATTAAAGGGTAAGTTGGTTTCAACACTTGAGAATATAACTTTGAGTGGACAGATGGTATGTGCAACCAACTGGCTTTGGGACTGAACCAAAACACATGGGACTGTCACAACACAGGGAGTCATTCACACATAAATTCTCACCTTTAACAGACATTGATCAATGTTGAGGAGATGGATACCTAAAGGATCACAGGATTTCAGCCATATGTAGTTTTCTTCAGGGTTATTGATACTCGTAAAAGAAAACAATGAAACAACGAAGCTGCTGTATTCTAGAGGTTATGTCAGTGACCACACACACCCAATTGTAAAACGGAAAATAACAGGCATATTTTTGATGCATGACATCAAAACCCAAGGAAAAAGAGATGTGCTGTTTTATCTGTAGCTCGCTATAATAATCCCAAGTTAATTCCACTGCATATCTCAATTTGCTCTATGATGCCTGCCTCACTTATCAAAGCTCATTTAGGAGTTCTGTAGCTTAGGGCAAAGACTTATTGTCTTCAAATTTGAAAAGTGTCAGTTTGATCACCACTTCCAGTATATGAATGTTTAAATGTTGTTTGTGATTAGGAGAGTGGAGGAGAGAATGTGACTGTCAGTATAAAAAAACACTTTAAGAAGTCAGCGTGATTAAAAAATGCAAAAAGTTCTGTCTGTCAAAGTGATTATTTGCAGCAGGGGACATAGCCAGACTAATGAGAGACCAACGGATCATTCTTGCAGCCTTATGCCAGAGCTGTTTTGTGACATTGGCTTGTATAAAACAAGGGGACTACTGTCAAACTGCTGATGTGCTTATTTGAAAACTTCAACTCACCCTTTCTGAAATTGTTAAACAAATTTTACTTAACTCTTTTTTTTTTTTTTAATGAGGGGGGGGGGGGGGGGGGGCAAACTTGAATTCACTGTTGTTATCCAAATATAGGGATAATTACTTCAAGCTGTATAATCTAGAGCTCTTTTATACAGAACAATGAGCAATTACCCCAATACAGAGAAAAAAAACATGGAACAGCCTGAACCTTCAGAGGACTGCCTATTCCAGGAACGCATCAGTGAATTATCCAGGAGGACGCAGAAGAACTCAGAGCCACTTCTTGAACACTGCAAGTCTCACTTGCATCACTTAAGAGTCCTTGTTCTTCGATTCAACAATAACAACAAAGTCTAAATTAACATCTTGAAGGAGATACAGAGCCAAAACAATTACTATAAACTATAACAAACTCTAGGCATAAGTATCTGGGGTAATACATGACTGTTGAACACTAACCTCTGCTGCTTTCCTATTTGAGCTGTTTCCTTAAACGACCTCTTCCACTCAGCCACTGAGTGAAGAATAAAGCCTATGAGAATGAAGACAGTTAATGCTATGCAAATCCCTGGCATGTAACACAGACTACAGTCTCTCTGTAGGAAGGTGAAATCTCTATTTTCATTTGTATCTGTAATCAGTACTTATACTGCCCTATCAAACAGACTTTTTGCTTATAAATGAGCATAACTGAGTAGCAACAGTCACTGCTGTGTAAGAATAGAATAGAATACAAAATAATAAAATAGAAAATTCCGTTATTGTACAACAATAGCAACAATTGGGTGAAACTGCAGCAAATTCACAGGCATTTAAAGTAAGAAGGTCCATGCAAAAATATAATTAGAAAGTGTATTAAAAAACATAATAAAGACTAAAATTCTCTACATTAACGAGAGAAGTTGACATAAATATTGTGCAGTTATTAAAACAACTGGTGAATGTTAATTTATAAAGACTTTTCTACAATGTGTGATAGTTAAAGTAGGAACAGCGGAGTAATAATAGCAATGCAAATAGCAGCATGTACTGTATGTAAACACCTTTTAAGCTTTTTAGAAGCATTAACTGTTATAAAGTCTTAAAGCTGCTTGTAGGAAGGATGTGTAATAACTCTCCTTTTTGCATTAAGGATGTTACTTAAGGAGCTCTCTAATTTAGTAACAGCTTCATGAATGGGGTGGGAGACATTGTCCAACTGTGATGTTATTTTAGAGTTCTTCTGTCTCCCACCACTTGGACTGGTTCGAGAGACATCTGATGAAAGTGGTGGAGACAGAAAAAGTTCACGGTGGCCAATGAAGACAGGCTAATTTTTCATAAAGCCTTTGATAATAAATCTAGACACATATTTATACGTGTGTTTTCTATATTTGTTATCTTTCTGAATAATATACACATGGAATGGGTTGAGCTGTGATTATTTATCGCTTTCTATTTTATAAAGGACTACTGAATGAAGACTTTCTTTTTCTCTTCTTCTTCACCACAAAACATGGCTCTGAAAAGAACGGGAGTTCCGTTATTTAACTTTAGTATTTTTCATGTAAATATTTCAATTATTAGGGTCATTTTGTTGTCAGTTTATTGGTAATATACTAACAACTAAAAATCAACTTAGTTAGAACATTCCACCAAGAGTATCACTGCTGCCACCTTGTTTTAGAGGTTTATGTTTTACTGTATATTCCAATAAGAACAATTAATCTGCAGGTTAGGTTGGTCATTGGGGTGGCTTCTGATTGGCCACCCCTGGCCCCGCGCCTAGCTCCGCCTCTGCCTATTGAGCTTATCTAAGTGATTCCTCTCCAGTCTAGATAAGCTACTGCTCCAACTTACCACACCACATAACATGAAAGCTGCCACCACAGACTCACAGAAGGTGTTCAGGAGCACTTCTGCACTTTACTTACTTACTTAACTTTACTTACTTCTGCACTTTACTTACAGTCTTCTCTGACTCCAGTAAATTCACTGTTATGAGTCCAGTCCTGTTACTGAACTATAACTATGCCTATTATAACAACATAACCTATGTTTAATAACACCAATATCAGTGTAATTTTTGTTCGCACTTTGTATGAAAAAGAATTTGGTGGCACATATATGATGATGGATTGCTGTCTTCTTTCTGCAAGTTGATAAGATCACTGGACGAGCATCTGCACAGACAGTCAATCTTTAATGTTGAGGGTACAGACACAACACAGCGGTTAGCGGCAACATGCGTAGGAAATACTTTGGCTTAGAACTTGTTACAGGCTGTGCTGCTGATTGCTTGACAGGGGGGGCGGTCTCCTGGGATTAAGCAACCTAGTAAAAATTTACTTTGTGTAATACTCTAGTAGGTACAACAAATAAAAAACACATATTTTCCACTTCAATCAATTGATGTTGCAAATCATTTGCTATTATATAAATTAATGACCATATCTTACTGCATACTGATTACTACTACATCACCACTGCAATTACACGTTGTACCAACCCTGACATTAAACTGCTAAGTAAATATGTTACAAGACATAGAAAATTGTTTCATACTGATAAATGGAAACTAATCTCTTTACAAATCAGATCTGAGGTTCAGGCAAGCATAGAGTTAATGAAGGCAGCTGCTGAGTCATCTCAAACAGATGGACTGAGGAGATCGTGGTCCAGGTGAGAGAATAGCTGCATTAAGCCACGTGGTGATGATGCTGGCTGTCGAGACACATTTAATATAAGGTGATACTACAGCACCTGGTGTCAGCTGCTCTGCTAATGATGATGAATGATTGTCAGGATAGTGCCTCAAGACACAACATAGAAATGTCTTCACTTGTTTTTCTTATTCTGAAGCCACAGCACTGTCAGGCATCCTACTAATGTTTGTGTTATTTTTCACAGAGGGATCTGGAAATTGATTTTGAAGTTGCATTTGAGTGTATTTTTCAAAGCAGTGTTTTTGTTTCCATGACTTTAGAGGCTTGTGAAAAAAAATGTTTTTTTTGGAAGAACTTTACCACATATTTAATCCACATGTCACAGCACACCAAACTCTGGGCATACCATACTATGTTTGAGAGCTTTTTGTAATAATCACACATTGACAAGATGTCATTTTTTATAACAATGTAATTTTTACCAGGGGGAATATTTTCTATAGGAGATTACAAGTAACCTTAACTGAGTAAAATTATGTACTGTTGTCATTTCTCAGATTTTTGCAGATGGATGTTTTGGTCCCAAATTAAGTTGCAAAAACCTAGCCTGAGGATTTTTATATTCTACCCAATACAGAGCAGATAAGTTACTTCACCAACTGGTCGGTCGAGCTTTTTTACTTGTAGCTTTTAGGGATGCAGAGAAAATAATCTCTATCTTATCTGTTAAATTATTCATTTATTTTATTAAAGATGTGGGGGTTTTTTTTTACGTACACAGTTAGATTTTTTTGCCCATTTATGGAGCAAACAACACTTTGGGTGTTATTTATAGTTCTGAAAGAGAAGTCAGAATTAGCTTCAACTGGAATTGGCAGGTCAGAAAGTTAAAAACTGGCAATAAGTCAATATCTGCCTCTGTAAAATGTTAAAAAATTTTATTGATTGATCTATGGTAGGATATATTGTATCTAACTTCATTTTAAGTTTTAAGTCTTTTGGGGTATAGGGTTGATGTGTGATTATTTCACATTGGTAATTAAAATAAACAATCTGTTAAGAGATAGAAAGAAACTTTAACAGCAAGGCATTTTTCATGAATCATTTTATGAGAGGACCATCATGACATGTGGAGTTGTAGCCACAGATAGCTTTGAAGAAGAACAAAGAAAGATTAACCTTCCAAAACACAGAATTACACAACAATTAAAAAGAAAAGAAACTATTTATATATTTTAAAGTAGTTGCTGTTAGTGTTTTTGTTCTAATGAAAAAAATCACTAAACATGACGACTCTTCGCTTCCAAAACAAACACAACAATAAACTGGAAAACATTCATGTATTCATAACATAATTTTCTTTTTATGCATTTTCAGACCAATCTGACTGAAAGTCTTGATCTGAATGAATTTTCATAAGGTCTCTAATGAGATCAAACTTGCAACCTTTGTTGGTATTAGCACCACACACTGTCAAAATTTGCTTTATTATGGCCAACTAAACGTTCATGATCATATTTCTTTTGAAAGAACACATATGAAACCTTCCACATCCCTTTATAATTTATACGTTTGTCATATCACAACTTCAATGTAATTAATTAGGAAATTAGGAGGCAGATCAACATAATGTGCATAATTGTCAAGTGGAAGCAATATTATACAACTTTACACGGTATGAAACTAAAAAGCATGAAGTAAATGTATGTGAACGTTGGATTGAAATGATTGCTCAAATTTGGTTGTGTACCAATTTGTGAATTCACACACAAAAAATACAAGAAGCAGCAAAAAGACTTGGCAACTCTAGAGGAGCTGCAATGATTCACAGCAACAAATTTACAACCAGAACATCATCTGATCCAATAAAAAGCCCAGAACCTAAACCCGTCAAGATTTTGTAATAAAATTGTTTTTCACAAATGCCCCTTCATGGATGGGTAATTAATGTCAGTCTAAGGATGTGCAAAGTCAGTGTTCATAATGTAAAAAACATGTATGTTTCAACATGGTATTGACTCAGCTTTTTTGTTTTTTGTTTAGAGAAACATAAGAAACTTATGCATAATTTGTATTCTACTTCTTTAGTTTGCTTCTTACATTTCTGAGGTTCGACAAAATCACTAAAGCTGCAGTAAAGAGAAAACAAAAGCACAGCAATCTTGACAAACACATTTTAATCTCCAATAATGTCATTCCACATCCCCGAAAAAAATCTTTTTTTTTTTAGGCTACATTAAATTTTCTTTGCTGCAGGATAAAACCATTATGGTCAGTTAGGAAAATCTTATTAGGGGCGTCTTTTTATGGCATTCATAATGAAGAAAACGAACAACATAATTGTAGTGTTATTCTCAACCTTCCAGTGTGATTTTAGATTCATGGAGCAGAACCTGGGCAGGGGTTAGATTTCCAACTGTAAATACCTCTTTGTAAATGCCACGCTCATGCATTCTGTCACTTTGAATGAGGCACATGTTGAGAATGAGAAGCAGTCCTGGGAATGGACCACAGGGAACACCCTTCCATCATCTGTCTAAAACGGGCTGGAGGGCTCAAATAGAAAAACCCACTGACTCCACTCTAAACGGGGATGCAGCACTGGGTTTGAGCATGATTACATATTGGGATAGAATAGCTTTTTTAAAGAAAGTCCATTGTGGGTATTCATAACACACAACCTTCATTCAGTGTTGAAGAGCTGTCATCGTAGCTGTAAAGCCTCATTGTCTACTCAATAATGGCCCATTAGGTCTATTATTGCTGTTTTGCTTATCTGTGGTAGACCAGTCCTTGGCTAAGGGTAATGGGTCATTGAGTAAAGAACTGATCTGCCTTATAAAAATTTTTTCTATAGACTTATTCGGTGGAAACTAGATGCGCTTTTCCTTCAATGGACACAGCAAACTTTAAGCAGGGTACAACAATGATGTGTTATGTTTTTCATAGCTTATGCATAAAGCCTGGACAAGCAGCACTGCACATCTAACTAATAAAAATGTCAAAATTAATCGAGAGAAACTTTCTGACACAATTACATTGTGGAAGTACAAAGTTGTGTATCCTGAAAGTACAATGACAATAAATATTCTTATGTGGCTGTTATTAAAGGCTCTGCTCATAGTGCCATCATAGATGTTATAATCATTTTATTTAAGTATAAACCTTTAATCTGTGTTAGAGAAAACTTATAGTTTTGATCTTATTAAGCTTTATTATGACTCATGATCTGTTATTCTCTTTTAGAATCATCTCTTTTCAATTCCATCAGCGTTCCTTTCCTATGACTTTTGTCTTGTTATGAAACCTCCAATCTCACTGAAATCAACATTTACTGAGTTGGCCAGTCGAGACAGTTCTGCAGTGGGCTTTGGGCAAAATGAGAGGAAACCCCTCTGAGCTTAGTCATTAGTGGACTGCCTTAAATCTGATATAACAAGATGACTAATATAACCCAAGTAACCAATACCAGTGAAGAGAATATCCGGTCACAGTCTTATTTTTTATCCAGATGAAGAGTGACAAGGGTAAGCTGACAAGAGAGAGATGGAGGAGAGGCATAACAACAGTCTGTTTAGTGTGTTTGTTTGTGTGTGTGGGGGTGTATATGGATATGTGCGTTAGAGCTTGATAATATCTGCACACCATGCTGAACTCCATTATGCATGACAGTGTTATCACAGGCATAAAGCCACAACCACTAAAACCTTCTTGTTTGTAAACAGCATTTTATCATCTAGCTGGGTGTGAAAAACTCCTCAAATTCAGAGTCTGGAAGGAAACTGCAGCAATCAAAGCTCATTTTTTGTAGCTCTGACAGAAAAGGACAGGAAATAAAATTTCATGAGCTGGTGGAGCATCAAGGTATTGTTTAACCTATGTTAAAAAAAATAAATAAAAAACGCTATAATTTCTCTAATATCCTGAAGGAAACTTTTTCAGAGATTCTAATATCATGTCAAAGGAAACCTCTTGTATAGATTTCAAACTTTCCCATTAAATGCGGAGTCCCTTATCGTCACCAGCTTTAGCTGAGCTGCAATGTGCGTGCTGATTCATATGAAGATGTAGCTCTACAGTTTCCACTGCTCTTTTCTGAGAGGACTCAAGAGAGCAGTTAAAGGATCAGTATTTAGGCCGAAGGACACTTCATCAGCTGGTGGTTTATGTGCCAACATGTCTGTGCCTCTGGCTATGATGCAGTATATTCAGAGGACATGCAAATACTTTGCCGGTGTCAACACAGCCAGCTAAAACCACATACAAACACATTGAAAATCACAGCATGCATGCATTTATTTTTGCATGTACATGAACAGTTTTACAAAATATCACAAATTTGTTTTTGTTGTGTTTCAGAATCTAAAAATCCAAATCTAAGTTGACCTAACAGTCCTGGTGTTCTATTTTATGTAGGCCTTAGTAGGAGTCAACACCTTTATTTCTTCAAGATATTTTTTTAGTAGATCTGAAGGCGAGTGCTACGTGTGTGAGTTAGCTAACTGTCCCCAGGAGATTATAAAGCAGATTTATGATGCGTCAGAGCTGCATGCTGCTGTGAGATGGCAGGTCATTCTGGCACAGTTTTATTCAAAATTATTTTTTATAGCACCACTCAAAGAGTGGTGCTACAAAAAATTTTAAAGAGGTCATAGAGTTATTATATAGGCTATTTGGTGCTGGTCCTTAAGGTCTCTGAATATGGTGTGTAACATTGGTTGGGCTGAAAATGGCATATTTGCTGTTCTATGAGCCCTAATGCAACCCTGGTTAAAAGCCCTAGAATGAAACGACAGGTTTTCTTCCTTTTATGGTATGCTCATGAATATTTAGATGAGCTGTGTGCTGATTGGTTGGTTTACAACAAGCGAAGCTGCTGAGCAATGACGCATCATAGCAACAAGCACTCACTCACTGAAACATCGAAATAGTTGATATGGTAGGGTGACCAGACGTCCTCTTTTTCCCAGACACGTCCTACTTTTCATACCTAAAAAATGTCCAGGGGAAATTTCAAAATTGTCCGGGATTTTGGTCTAAACACCCTGGGCAATTGAACCAAGCCGTCTGCTCCGTGGCTGGTCCGGGAACCCCAGCAGATAGAGGCAGGGAGCCAGTGGGTGATCGTGCGACCGAACCAAACGCGGTGACGGTAGCCTGGACATAGGCGGCCACGTGCTTCCCCCGCCTGCCTTACCAGCCCCCAGCCCCCCTCCTCCAGCTGAAGACGGGCAGCTCATGGCTCTCTACTGAGGTCCAGTCTGCTGCCCAGTAGTCGACACTTCATACCCCCCTCCCTTGGGCCAGTGAACCAGTGGGCTGGCCTGTATGTCAATATCTGGGTGTGACAGAAGTACAGGCCTGAACCAAATACGGAAACATCTCTGAGTTTACATCAACTCGGGGCTTCGTTTGGATTTGCCTGTTTTATGGTGGAAGTTTAGAATCGTGAGATTTGCAGAGAAAGGAGGTGTCGATGGGGTTTGAACTTCTCAGTCCATTTCACCCACTGAACTATCGTTATTAATCTATGACAATGTAAACTCGGTTTTGCATTCTATGACGCAAAACTCAGACACTATATGGCATCATTACACTTTACGTGCTCTATACGTCAAGTATTTATCAAAATCTCATTGGTAGGAGGATACTGCTATGGAAAACATGGCTGTATCCTCCACAACCTTGAACTGATGAAGGTGTTTTGGTGCTTGGATGTTTACATCCTCTGAGATCATTGTAGATTAAATGCCCCCAGTAGGGCCTCCCTTGGCAAATAAGCACAGGGTGATAGGTCAGACAAAGAGTGGTTTACTGTCTGAATATAGATAATGACATCAAGGCCAGTGATGTTGCCTGGCCTTCGATGAAGAAGGGGCCTCACCATTGAGCCAAGACTGGGATTGATGATTCTTCGCGGGTGCCTTTTAGCCAGGGTAATTTCCTGATAGATCCAGCCAGGCTAAGCCTTAAATCAGGGGTGTGAGCCCTCTCATTCTGAGGTTTTGTCTGGTGGAAGATAGGGTCTAATCTCTGCTCCTTTCAGGTAGGGGACAGGGCTATGACCATTGGCTCTGCCTTTGGGACAAATGATAGCATGGAGTACCTAGTCTAGTCGGGTGGCTTTACAATGCCCCTATTGGCAGCAACTTTAAAGGCAGCAAGGCCTCCTTTTTTTGAATGGGGTGCTGAAACGTAATTTTACCCTTTTGAAGTGTAAACTTAATCTGGGAGACAAGTAAAGCAATTTTCATTCTGTATTGGGACTCCATCATGTTGGCAAACTTAAATGCCTAGGTAGGAAATAACAGTTATACCTGGAGGGCTGTGATAGAGAGGAATGGACGGTGTGATCTGAACCCAAGTGGTGTTTTATTATTGGACTTCCGGGCAAGCCTTGTCCATAATTACCACTATGTTTATCCATAAGAGTGTTCATCAGTACATTTGACACCAGGACACCACAAGCCGGAGGTTGATGATTGACTGGTGTCCAATGACATTAGTCTGCATGTCTTAGACCAAGGGGGCTCAAGTCCAGTCTTCAAGACCTACTATCCTGCAACTTTTGG
Organism: Cyprinodon tularosa; assembly: GCF_016077235.1. Classification (NCBI taxonomy): domain Eukaryota; kingdom Metazoa; phylum Chordata; class Actinopteri; order Cyprinodontiformes; family Cyprinodontidae; genus Cyprinodon; species Cyprinodon tularosa. Next base: position 66,516 of record NW_024038005.1, read on the forward strand.
ATCCAACCCATTTTTAACACACTTGAATCAAATGAGTGGCCGCTTACAATGCCTTTGCTGAGCTAAATAAGTGGACTGAGATTAAGGTTCGAGAAGAGCATCCCCCGGTCATAGACATTCAAGTGAAGATAGAGGCAGTGATATCAACCAGTCATCACCTGAGGGTGAGTTGGAATATAAGTAGAGGAGGAAGACATAGACTTCAAAGAATACCTTCACTACTCAGGCGAGTAATGTAGGTTTGCTGGAAACAATTGTCATGCCTGAAACAAACTATTCTAACTTAAGTATTTGGATAAAAAAAGTCACATTCTGTGGATTGTTCAATTAATTAGCTAAGCTTATTTTATTAATAATCCGAATACATGGAAACCTATGCAAATGATGTACTTCCTTTTGAATTGGAAAATATGAACAAATACATGTATATCAAAAACAACAACAACAAAAAAAGTCCAAAATCAATATATTAGAAGGTTGGCCCTCTCCCTACAATGTCAAATGCCTTCAGTTGAAAAGCCATTCATTTCACAAACAACTCATAATCAGTAATTTTCTGTAACAACATATTACCTTAAAACAAGTGAATGTTTTGTTAGAAATATCAGAGTAGAGGGAAATTAATACATGTGTATGCCACACATTTTTCAGGTTTTGGGGTACATATTCTTTAAAACCACATTCTGATTTCCTTTCACTCCAAATCTGTGTTGGACAATAACATACATTCCAGATATAGTAAACTGAAGTTGATGGTTGCTGTATGACCAAATGTGAAAAAGGGTAAATACATTTGAGAGGCACTTTACAATATTATCTCTGTGCTGTACTTACTCAATGGTAAATAAAGTCCAAAGTAGACCACTTCTTCGGGATCCTATAAATCCTTTAGTAATACTTACATTACATGCTGTCAGTATGTGTATGTTTGCAGCAACCCATTAATGGGAAAATTCAAATAGTCAGGCAGGTGGTGTGATGTTGGTGACAAGCTCCAGCGACAGTTGACATTTTAGTAAGGTTGCATGTGGAGTGCTATGGTGCTGAAGCAAGGCCAGCCTTTTACTCTGTCTGCCTAACTAGCATGCATCAGAATCTTTGCAAACGACACACATGAGTACCCCCCCCACTCCGTGAACACCTTTATCCATACAGATATAAGCACACGGTGGCACAATATGGCATTTTGGTTCCTGGTGCTTTTTTGCTTTGGTTTTACACTGCAGGAAAGTCAATGTCCTAAAATGCCATTGTATTTTTCATGGTAAGAATATGAATGATTCATCTTTGTCTTCTTCCATCCTAATTTAATCCTTTTTTTTTGGGAAAAGAGAACTACTCTTGAGAGGTGATCAATCATCTCAAAACATAAAGTCTATAAGCTTTGGGTTTTTTTGTATGTATCCTTTCTCTTCTACTTCCTTTTTATAATTTATACTATCCTTCTCACCTGCTTTTGTTCCTTATAAGCTAAATTCGCAAAGATATATTTTTATCATGAACTGTAATGCCTACTTTTTAGGTGCAGGAGCACGGCTTATAAGTAAATGTATTATGACTGAGTGTATTAATCCAGTTTTCAAACTGGTGTGATTACATCAATACTCTTTGTTACAGTTTGTCTTCCATGCAAAGGTAAATTACAACAACGTGCTCTGCTGGAGAGCAGAGATGTGAGCACTGAAAGTGGCTTGTGATGCCAAACAGACAAAGACAAGTATTATATGGATGTTATTCACTGAAAGCAATCAACACTTTGGGACTACCACTAATTTACAAAAACACTTGAAAGCAGCTTTTCCTCTGGGGAACTCTGAGCTGCAAAAAGGTTGATGAAGGAAGAGGAAGAAGAGATTGTCCACCTAAAACCAGAACTGTTACACAGACACAGAGGTCTCAGGCAAAGATTTTTTAACCCTTTGAGACATTTGAGAATGTCAAGATAATCTCAAGCATGAAACGTTTTTTGCAATAAGTTGTCATCTGGGCAGTTTAAGCAGACTGATAAAGCTATTATCAGTTGAAATGTTTTTTTTTTTGTTTCTCAGGAACTAAAAAAAAAATCTCTAATCAGAAATGTGAATATGAAAAATAATATTCGCATTAAGGCTACATCGAGATTCAGATTATAAACATAATAATTTTATCGAAACAGTTTACAAAGGGTCTAAGGTAAGTAAATTATTATTTTTTTAAATAAAAAAAAACAACATAATAATATGTTCTCCCAGTTTCTACACCAAGGCCATTTGCATCAATAGCATCACGCTGTGCATACAGTGCCTTTTGTTGTAGTTACAAATATATGTGTGCAAGCTAATTGTCACACATCTCATGGCTGTTGGTCTCTGGGTGTATGACTGTTATTACAAATATCACATGCTAGTAATACTAATGTCAACATAATCTTATAGATACAGTGTGTTGATATGTATTTATATCCATTGGAATGTTTGAATTGTACTGCATCTATGTGAATAATTTCCAAATTTCTCTCACTTCCTATTTTTTTTTATTTTTTTCTCTTTATATTATGTGATGTATCTCTCATATTGTTGAATACAATGCAAATAGAAACATGCAGTAGCATATTCAAAATAATACCCTCCTCTGCAAACATTTTATTATAATGTGCAACTTCCACCAGTTTTACGGATGATAGTGCGTTGTAGCTTTGGAATGAGTGGCACTTGGTGGGCAGTCAGTGTTTTGACAGTGCTATTTTTAAAATGACCTAAAGGGAGAGCTGCAAAAAATCAAAAATTACTTGCTGCTTTAACAGGCTCTGCACAAAGCATAGTTATGGCTTATCAAAAATATTTTTGGCATACCTTGTTTTGCAGTACATTAGGCCAAGTGGCTGTTGAGGAAAGTTGGTTTATTTCAATGAGCAGAGAAAAAAGAATCCCAAGTTTTATAAAATCTTTTATATCTAACTTTAACCTTTTTGCTTTTTTTGTTTTGTTTAACTTCTGTTTTTAGTACTTTTTAGATATGCAAGGTGCATTGTTAATTATATGTGGCAGCTTGTCTCAAATCCAAGAACAAATCCAACCAGGCAAGCCTCGAGTCCTGCATAGATCTTGAAAGAGTCTTTTTCCAACAATTTCAAACTTGTTAAACTAAAAAATAAAAAAAAATGTTGAGGAAAATATGAAAATTTAAATGGACGCACTCTGCAAATAAAATTAAGCAGAAAACTGGCTTTAAAGATTCTTCACACTCAGTTTAGAAGAAAGCTGGGTGTTAACAAATACTCTTAATTTAAATACCTTAGCATTGAACAAGCATGTTTAGATATGTCCAAAACAATATCGCAACATCAGCTTTAAGGCTAAGGTGTGTAATTTTCATTGACATCTAATGGTAACTACTTTGTCAGCTCTGTGTTGCCATAGTGCAAAGATGTCTGCCTCCATAAATCGCGGCCTATTACCATTTTGTCATAAATAGCGATTTATAGGGTAACACAAACATAAAGGTTGAGACTTTCTGTTGATGATAAAAAAAAATACTTACAGTATACATAATATGAAAAAGATTCCTGGAAGGGAAGCTAAAAGTCTTAAAACTTGGAAAACAAAGTCCAGCGGTTCGTTTTTTGTATAATATAATACATTACAGTCAATATATTCCTGTAATTATAACACAATGTAGCTTTAACAGTGTCACACACATACTCACAAAAAATAGGTGAAAAAATTAAAAACTTGACATTAACAAAACTGGTAAATGTCAGCTGTTTAATGATTTCTTTTTTTATCCTTGCATGTTTTTGGTGTCTGCAAGTTGCATTATGACTGCAACTCGGTCTATGATTAACTTTTTGGTTAAATTGTCATTTTATTTTGCAATTGATCATTGAATAGGAGGGAAAATACCCTAAAAGACAGCATATTGGGGGTTGGTGATCAATGTGTGAATCTGATCAGAATGCAGGTAAGCACAGAGTTATTAGGCTGTCATGTTTGTAGCTTTGAATAGGTCCTAATCTACAAGACACTGGCAATGTAATCACTTAATCTATACCCATCAGTGTTATGTCTGAAAGTGATTTATTCTGAAAGCTTTATTCTAACAACACTTATAGGATGAGCCCTAGCTCAGTATTACACTCAACAATTAATTTAAGAATTGTTTTGTGTTACATAAAAGGATAAATAAAAGATCAGCAAATAGAATGGAAGCTGTTAAGTGTGTAGGGCATAGTTGGGCAGTTGGGGCAGGGATGAGGCTGGAAGTCATGGCATGCACTGCACAATGAAAAAACTCCTGTTACACTGAGGGGTAAAATTTTGATGTGATTGTACTGCATAATTGCATGCAGGTCAACTTTAAACACTATGAAACAGAACTTCTACCTACAGCTCCATTCTTAGTCTGCTCACACTGCTAGGATTTATGACCATTTAATTGATGGATCATTGCATGTTTCATTTCAAGGTCAAGGCTGTTGTGACCAAGCAAAGTTGGTACAATTTGCTGAATGGAAACATAAAGAGCACAGAAAAACCTTTAAGGGGATTAAAGGTGGACTTCGAGCCCAGGAACATCAGTGTCAGATCGCACCATTTATAATGGCTTGAGCCAAAGTGGATTTTGCAGGTAACATTTTTGACAAAATCCAAACTGCAGCTGGTGCTTTGTACTGCTTACCACACAAGATTTTGTGTGATGATCTGTTTTCAAGTTTTGAAACCAGACCATGCAAAAAAATCTCTCAGAATAACATCTGTAGTGTAGAAAAATAGTAGGATGCTGCTGGACAAAACTATCACAGAGAAATTGCCTCTGAGGACAATGTGTCACACTATTACTATTACTTTTCCAATACTGCAATGAGGTAATTAAAATCAATACAATCTACTGAAGTTACTAATTGTATTTTGACCAGCAACGCAAATACTTTCAGAATGAAATCGGGATGTTAGCACACAAGCTAACACTGGTCTCTAAACCATGACACTTGCTCTACTCTCGAATGCTCTCACACCACAACTCATTCTGTCTCCTTTGGCCATTAATTCTCTCCCTGGTCTCTCTCTGCTCTTTCAGGTGTACAACAGGCTCATAACTATAGGGTTGTAGTTAGGGCTGTTACTGACAATTATTTTGCAAATCAATTAATCTGTTGATTATCTTTCGGATTAATCAATTAATAATCGGACATCCAAAGGTTTCCTAATAATAAATGATTAATAACACTTGAACTTTATTGATGTAACACTGGACAAATTTACCTCTGCATTTAATGCATCCCCTTGGGGAGCAGTGGGCTGCCATTGTGCGGCGCCCGGGGAGCAGTGTAGGGTTAGGGGTCTTGACCCAGAGTGCAGGCTGTGGGGATCGAACCGGGTACTTGCAACCTTCTCAGAGCACAAGCACACTGCTCTAACCACTAGTCCAACACTCCCCCCATGACTTAAAGAAGACGTGTTATGAACTTAAACCAGGTGAAACTAAAACTTTTCCACTTGAGGGGGTTTAAACAAACATATTGACAGACGAAAAGGTTTTTTTTCTTAAATGAAAAATGTTTACATATTTTTTCCACAATTTTGGTATAATTATTACTATAGTTGATTGCTCTGTCAGTTAAAGGCATGTTTTAGAGATTATTTCAATAATCGATTCATCAAGATTAATCCAATTAATTGTTTAGCATTGGTATCCATTGTTTACTGCTGGTAAGCTAAGCAGACTAGCCCATGTTATATCACTTCCGTGACCGTATTAAATATGGAAGTAAACATTTTTCACAGAAACAACCCAAGAAGCTTAGATAGTTCATATATAAGTAAATTCTGATTAAAAAAACTAATTCTTCACATATTTTTGCAATTATGATAAAAGTGGGTCTTTAACCTACAATATGTCCTTTAATGGGACACAAGCAAGAAGGACAACGTTGTTGAAAACAAATCATAAAAAAAGTAAGACTGGAAACTACATGTTAACAGGCAGCAAAGCTTCAGGGAGATTGTGATAATGGACAGATGGGACGAAAAGGGAACTTTTTGCCAAGACACATCAGCTCTATGTTCACAGATGAAAAAGGAAGCCTATCAGGAAATGAACACTCTCCTTATTATGAGACATGGAGGAGGCTTTATTATATTCTTTAGTTACTTACTTCATCTTACACAGGCTGTCTTAAATCTCCCCAGCCTACAAAAAACCCTATCAAGGGATTCTAGAGAGTAATGTGTCATGGGTCTTGCAACAGGTAAATGACCATAAACACACAGATAAAAACATACAAGAATAAAATTGGGAAACTCTGGACTATGTGGCAAGAGAAAAACATTGGACTATCCTGAAGTAACCCTTTAAGCGCCCTGACCTAAATCCTACCGTGCATCTTTGAAAGGAGGTGAAACATGCTGTCTGGAAAACTTGGCCTCGAAATCTGAGAAGACTGGAGCAGTTTTGCTCATGAATAGAGTGCAAAAATACCTGCTGAGAGGAATGATTTGATGCAGTGATTGCCACAAAAGTTTGGGCAACAAAATACTAAGTCAAGGGTACCACCAGTTTGTTACAGGACTTGTTTCATGAGTTCAGTTTTTAAAATCATTCTGTTGAATCATGGTTAAAAAGCAATGACTGAATTTCATTTGTTTATTTTCATAGAATGTTATTTCATGATGCTTTTGTCAGATTCTAGTTATTTCTGTTACCATTGTGGGTTTTTCTTTTATAAAGTAATGTTTTTGTCCACACTTATTACAGAGATGATGTGGTGAGATTTAACAGTAAAGACATTTGCTGTGGTTGGTGGTGACTGTGCCGGGCATCCCCTTTGGTAGGGTTGGATGGCCCGTATGTGAAATGTTGGCCCCGTCCGCAGGGGGCTTGTGCTGGTCTGGGTGCAGGATGGGGAGTCGGGGAACTAGATGGGTTGGATTGTGGCGGCCCATTCAGATTTCAAAGTTCACCTACTGGGTCATCAGGTGATCACGGGACCGGGCACCATCACTGCCGGTTCCTTGGTCCTGGGATTATTGGATGTGAGTGTTATGTGTGATTGTTCTTACGCCGTTTTCTTTCTTTTTTTTTTGCTTGAAGAGTCTGTATGTTGCAGGTGGGGGCACTAAGGTGGGGAGCCGTGATTGAGACTGTGTATGTTTTTTTCTGCTTAATTGTCAGGTTTGAGTCTGAACTGCTCCCTCTCCCAAGAACATCTCAAGTCTCTGCTAAGTAAGAGACTTGAGAATTTCGAAAACTTTGTGAAATTTGCTCAGTTAAAACTGGTATATAAATGCTTGCATGATAAGGCCCCTAAGGTTTTGAGTGACTGTGTAGTTCCTCTCAGAGCTGTGGGCTCAGTCACAAGAGGAGCCCACAGTGGAAACTGTCAAGTTCCCAGACGCAAAACCTCTTTCGGTCAATCAGCTTTCATTGTACAAGGCACCAAAACATGGAACACATTACCTGCAGCACTGAAGGGAGAGTCAAACTGGGTCCTTTTTAAACATAAACTTAAAGACTTTTTATTGAGAGGTCAGTCGTGTGAACATTAATAACCTAACTGACCTGATTTTATTTCTGTGATGTTTTAATGTGTAATTTGCTCTGTTGTTCTTGTGTACAGTCACTGTGTTTGTGTAAAAGCCTAACTGGGGACAGACATTGAGAATTAGCCTTAGCTAAAATGTTGTAGTGTGTGACATGATGCATGAAACATACTTGTCCCTATCAAATAAACGAATAAATAAATAAATAAGGAGCCCATTCCCCCATCCTGCCCCCCTCTACTGGTTGGTGCTTTGGCCCGCCGTTGCATTTGTTGGTGCTCGGTGTTTGGGGGTGGATGCTCACTGTTGGTTTATTTCTGGCGGCTGCTTCGCAGTAGTCTGACTTAGTCCTACTCAATTCTAGTCAGAATATGAGTCTGATACTGCTCCATAGAGCTGTGATTATGGGGCGTGTTTCGAACGAACCAGGAAAAAAAAGGCCTCTGCACTCAATTGGATAGACCTACAACCAATAAGAGCAACGGAGTGCGTGACGTATGTTAAGCGAGGCATAGTTGTTGTCCACAAAAATCAAAGTGTGCAGTTGCATGCCTAGAAAAAGATGAGCCTTGATCGCGTTTCTCTGTTCCTCTTTTAAAATTAATTTGCTGTCGATATCTTCTAGAACAGACCTAATAGCAGAATCTACACACCTCAACTCTCCAGCGGCAGCCATTGTTGTTGTCACCCATGCGTGCTTTGGTCACGTGGTTGATTATGTTACTGTTGATCATCTGTCCATCATCGTATAAAGCCCGCCCTGACAATTTGATTGGCCCGCCAGATATTGTGCGAGCATACTCGCGCTACTACTGAGCAATGCCAGACTGAATTTCCCGAACTCAAACGTTGTGGGCGGGACTAAGTTCGGAATGGCACCCAGGCTAGCTTCGCAGGGCCTGGGCAGGTTCCACTTTAGGGTGGATGGCTGCTGGCGGAGCCCGCAAGCTCTTCCTCGTGGCTCCTGGGGGCTCAGGCAGTGTGGCAAATGGGGGATTTCCTTGGGGTTTTGGGTCCCCCAGCACTTGCCAGGCGCTCTGGGGGGGGCGGTTCTTTGGCTCTCCACAACCAATATTGAGCATTTTTCCTTTGGATAAACTTTACATGCACAAGTGCACTCTCACAAGAAACTACAGGTGCTTAGTTCCAGGTACTTAGAGATTCACTTACATACAGAAAGCCCATATTCTTATCTTCAGCTACCACAGTATACATGTAAGATTAAATAATACTACTTATACTTCAGCAATAGTATCAAGGTGCTAATTTATCGTATCTGTTATACTATATCCGTTGGTTTTTGCTGAACTTTTTACATCTCTCTTTGCAGGTGATGAAGCAGACTGCGGACGTTTTATCATTGTCTCCCATTTATCTCCTCTTTCTTTCATCTTTTCCCATTGCAATGTCCATATAATCTGTAATACTCCCTGCATGAATTATAATAAATCTATTTATATGCATAAATCAAGCAGAACACTATGGAAAAAGCCATATTGCTCCACTTTTGAAAGCAAAATCTGTTGGGTTCTTTTTGGCATCAAGACAATTATTCTTATAGCCACAGGACACTGTTTAAAAAGAAAAAAGCATTACGCTGCCGTGCGTTATGCATAAGTTAGGCTGTCGTTGGACATAAGTACTGGACTCATTATGAATATGCTATGTATACGACACAAAATTGAAAAAATACATAGAAAGTTCAGCATATGCCGGCGTTTTAGGAGATTGTGGGACGCCAGGCATACGCTGGCAAAATCAGCAAGATGTGACAGAGCCCTTACTATTTGCATAAGCAATCTTTGTAGATAACTCGCAACACACCCACTCACACTGCATGTGCAAAAATCTTTTAAGATCAAGCCATACAGGTGCTGGTCATAAAATTAGAATATCATGAAAAAGTAGATTGATTTCAGTAATTCCATTTAAAAAGTGAAACTTGTATATTATATTCATACATTACATACAAACTCATATATTTCAGATGTTTATTTTGTTTAATTTTGATGATTACAAATGACAACAAATGAAAATCTCAAATTCATCATATCAGAAAATTAGAATATTACTGAAGACCAATAAAAACAAAGGATTTATAGAAATGTTGGCCAACTGAAAAGTATGAACATGAAAAGTATGAGCATGTACAGCACTCAGTATTTAGTTGGGCCTCCTTTGGCCTGTATTACTGCAGCAATGCGGCGTGGCATGGAGTCGATCAGTCTGTGGCACGGCTCAGGTGTTATGATAGCCCAGGTTGCTCTAATAGTGGCTTTTAGCTCTTCTGAATTGTTGGGTCTGGTGTATTGCATCTTCTTCTTCACAATACCATAGAAAATCTATGGGGTTAAGGTCAGGAGAGTTTGCTGGCCAATTAAGAACAGGGATACCATGGTCCTTCAACCAGGTACTGGTAGCTTTGGCACTGTGTGCAGGTGCCAAGTCCTGTTGGAAAATGAAATCTGCATCTCCAAAAAGTTGGTCAGCTGCAGGAAGCATGAAGTGCTCTAAAACTTCCTGGTATGTGGCTGCGTTGACCCTGGACCTCAGAAAACACAATGGACCAACACCAGCAGATGACATGGCACCCCAAACCATCACTGACTGTGGAAACTTTACACTGGACTTCAAGCAACGTGGATGAAGTGCCTCTCTTCTTTTCCTCCAGACTCTGGGACCTTGATTTCCAAAGGAAATGCAAAATTTACTTTCATCAGAGAACATGACTTTGGACCACTCACCAGCAGTCCAGTCCTGTTTCTCTTTAGCCCAGGCAAGACGCTTCTGACGCTGTCTGTGGTTCAAGAGTGGCTTGACACAAGGAATGCGACAGCAGAAACCCATGTCTTTCATACGTCTGTGTGTGGTGGTTCTTGAAGCACTCACTCCAGCTGCAGTCCACTCTTTGTGAATCTCCCCCACATTTTTGAATGGGTTTTGTTTCACAATCCTCTCCAGGGTGCGGTTATCTCTCTTGCTTGTACACTTTTTTCGACCACATCTTTTCCTTCCCTTCGCCTCTCTATTAATGTGCTTGGACACTGAGCTCTGTGAACAGCCAGCCTCTTTAGCGATGACCTTTTGTGTCTTGCCCTCCTTGTGCAAGGTGTCGATGGTCGTCTTTTGGACAACTGTCAAGTCAGCAGTCTTCCCCATGATTGTGTAGCCTATAGAACTAGACTGAAAGACCATTTAAAGGCTTTTGCAGGTGGTTTGAGTTAATTAGCTGATTAGAGTGTGGCACCAGGGGCCATCAATTTTGAACCTTTTCACAATATTCTAATTTTCTGATATGATGAATTTGAGATTTTCATTTGTTGTCATTTGTAATCATCAAAATTAAACAAAATAAACATCTGAAATATATGAGTTTGTATGTAATGTATGAATATAATATACAAGTTTCACTTTTTAAATGGAATTACTGAAATCAATCTACTTTTTCATGATATTCTAATTTTATGACCAGCACCTGTAAGTCACCACTCAGAACATCCCCATCCCTATCACAGTTCCAATAACCACTAACATTATGATCTAGTACTTCAAAGATTTTCTTTATTGTCAAATGAAATCATGTAATCGAGTCCTCTGGTGCTGACTTCAGACTGTGATTCTGACAATTTGCTTTCCACCCTTTACCTAGGAGTATAAACAACAATCCATTCAAAGACAGCAGAGGGAACTTTTGTAATTATTGCTGCAATTATAATCGTCCTTGAACTGCAGCACTGCCTCTCTGGGGTCTGTGGTCCCACTGCTCTCAGGATGGGCACATGGAGGTAAAATGCTAATCAACATCCCAGCTTCATCAACTTATCGGTGACTTGCTTACAGCATAAGAGTCTCTTCACCCCTTTAAACGGGGGCTGCAATCAGAAGAATTTCTTTCCATATTTACCTATAGGGGGACGATATAGAGGGGAATACACCAAAAGTGCCAGCAGGAGCACCGCATGATAGGAATATTAGTTAAAACACATTTCAATTTAGAAAGTAAAACTTGGCAACCTTGAACAAATTAATTAAAATATGGGTGCTTCATTCTTATTTATTGTATTATCTTCATTGTGTTAAGCTTACCCTTAAAGATTCATGGAGACAAAAGATTTCCAAAAGACAGTTTAAACCATTTGACATTAACTTAAAAAATGCAACAGGGTAATAGTTAACAACAAGACTAACAAAATGTGAGTAACTTTCCTACCTCTTCCCACTGGTGGATATAACGAATGAGTCGAGACAGTCGCAGGAGTCGTAGCAAACTGAGGATCTTTGTAAAGCGTACAATCCTCAAAGCTCGTGCTGTCTTGTAGAAATCTGAGTCAATGCGCGTCTCTACTATAAGGAAAATGTAGTCCACAGGGATGGAGGATATGAAATCCACCACAAACCAGCTCCGTAAGTATTTGATTTTGATCTCCTGAGGATCCAGGATGATCTCTGTGTTGTCTTCTTTGACAATGCCTGTCCTGAAGTTGAGAACAAGGTCCATGAGGAAGAATGTATCTGAGACGACATTAAAAACGATCCAGGGGGGTGTGTGCTCATCCTTGAAAAAGGTGATGCCCACAGGGATGATGATGAGGTTGCCGACCATCAGCAGTAACATGGTCAAGTCCCAGTAAAACCTTGAATCAGAAAGACAAAACAGGAATACATAAGGATTACTGAAGACAAACGATACCAAAGTTTAACCTAAACACAAAATCTTCCCTGCATGTAGAACAATATAAACAGTAATGCACATATAAATTAAAGATTTTTCCTTGTTTGCAAGGGTTTACAACCAAACTCATTAAAAATAATTTTCATACTGTTGCTTTTTAAGTTGCATTTATGAGGACACAATAGTGTGCATTTGTTGGCTGTCTCTGTTATCCTTATACAAAATTACAGTAAAAGAGTTGCAAAGGTCAGCTGATGGAAAAATGTAATGAGAAAATACAGGACATTCCTAGAAATAACCAAGCTGCAAAAGATTTAGGACAATAAAGGAGGTTCCCCCTCTTACAAGAACCTGAGACAGTATGAAGCCATAGTTCAAATGAAAACATAATTATGGTTTGGGACAAGGTATCTGTGTGTGATTAAATAGCCCAGTCAAACCAACGACCAGAATCCAATTGTTAATCTATGGCAACTTTGAAAACTGACAATTAACAAATAGTCTCCATCAGATCTGAGTGTGACATGACAGCTTTGTTTTGCCCCACCTCTGCTGCTACCAAAGCCAGCCTGATTGAACACACCTGCCCTCAATCATCTCCTCCTGCGCATTTAAGCAGTCTGTTCCCTTACTCCCATGTCAGTCCATCTTTGTTTCTTCCAGCAAGCTTCCCAGCCCCTTTTTCCAAGCTTTCTAGCCTCTCTTGAATTTTTTTTTAAAACTTTTTTTGCACTCTGCCTCTTCACAGTGTGTTTTGTTACCTCTCCCCTCTTGACTGTTTCTCAGTGCATCGATCTTAAGACTGTCATTAAACTACAGAATTTTGGACACTCTTAAGTTGTCATTTGAGTCCTGCCCGCCCAGATTCCTGTAACACTGAGTGGTAGTTTTGAATAAATGGGAAACAATTTCTGCCTCATGATGTTCAGAGATGTTGTAGAGTCATGCCTCAAAGTACTTTTAGTAGCTGGATTTGCATTGTGAAGTAAAACACACCTCACACTAGAGTCCTGCAACGGGTCGGGTACCCGCGGGTCCCCGACGGGTCACCCGCTAAAATGCTCTTTTGCGGGTGAAAAATACATAAATAATAATAAACGGGTACGCGGGGTCGGGCGGATGTTTTTTTAGTGCGGGCGGGTAGTTGGTGATTTTTTTTTTTATGCGTGTGTGTTGTTATGGACATCAGAAATTTTATATTAATCAGGCACTGGGGTCACCCTTGTTGTAGCTTAAAGCCCTGCCGGCAGTGTGGGCTTCCCTCCAAAAAGGCCACAGTCAGTGTATACACGTCTGCTGCAGTGTTAATGGCGCTGTTCTGCAGCGCAGCGTACTATAGCCTATTACTTGATGTGTTAACGGGTCGGGTTGCGGGTTAAATAACAACGGGTCGGGTCAGGTTCGGATTTGAATTGAAGATATCCGCGGGTGACGGGTTGGGTTCGGTAGTCATCCTAACGGGTTCGGGCAGGTGCGGGTTGGTAAAACTCGACCCGTGCAGGACTCTACCTCACACTTTTAAGAATTGCCTGTGTATAAACATTGGAAGCTGTTCTTCATGAGTTAATCTAATGTATCCTTCCATTATTACTGAATACTTCTACTGCACCCATTCATGAAATGTGTATATTTTAGCATTTGTTATAGATGTTATTTAAATATTGCTACAGTTACAAAGTGCAAAAATGTACATTAAATATGATACTACTGTCATACACGTACTGCTGCCATTCTACTGGACAAAAACTGATAGTATGTGGTTAAACTACTGACAGCTACTAAATTACTCTCCTTTTATTAATGTCACCATTGTTTACTTGTTTATACGTACAGTCCATGGCATAATAATGAAAAACTGGTTGAGTGGCTCACAGTGTATTACTTCTGACTCCCTATTTGTATTCCACCAGCAGTAGTTCAATGTGGGTGGGCATGAGAAGTGTTTGAATTTGGACCATAAAACAGAAATCCTAATTTGATTTAAGACTAAATGCTAATTAAAATAAGACTCATGCTCTTGTCTGTTTTCTGTGTCTGAAAGTTAGAATATAAATAGCTTTTTGCAATGCTGCTAGTGGACTAGTAATTAAATCAAGATATATGATAAATTCTGTGTACAAAATAGACCGGCTCACTGATCTTCTCTGATGCTCTGTTTCAATCTAAACTAGGCAATACACATCTGTTGTCAAAATGAATATGACAAACTAAGTACAGTTTAAAGAAAAAAACAAAGGATCTATGCAACATATGTATCCAGAGGCAAATACAGTACTACATATATCTCCTCTGAAAGGAGCTACAGCTAGGAGGAAGCTTCCCATTTTTTTTCCTCCTTCATTGCTGTGCATCTGATGTGTATTGATTTTTTTCAGTTCATTCAGTGTGTTGAAGTAAATAACTCAGGGGTTTCCATTGAACCGCTGCTGTACATAATCAGAGTGTCACTGAGTAGTGTAGCTCGGAGATGAGGACCCTAATTCCTGCTCAGGCAGACGTTGGGGGATAGAAGCAAATACGCTTTTATTCTTTTCTTGTAAACGGAGCAGAAAATGCTTGTTGTGGCATGTTATCCATCCGAGAACATAAAAATGAGGAAAGGCGGGGTAGCAGGAAGGACATGGCCTAGAAAAAAAACAACAAAAAACATAACAAAGAGCAAGAAATTTAGGTCAGCACTGAATACATCAAAAATGATAATAAATCATGTTTAATACAAATCAAATAATTGGTAATCAGAACTGAAACTACACTTGAAACAAAATGAAAACAAAAGCATGATAATAAAAAAAAATCATGATAAGAAAAAAAAGTTGTGTAAAAAGAAAATGAAGAAAAAACACAGGGAAAGTAAAAAATAAGAAATATATGAACATTGCTCAATCCATTATCCAAAAATAAAATGTACAAAGAAAGTGTTGTCCACAATAAACTGACAGGCAGGACAAAAAGAACATTAAACAGAGAAACAGCCAGGAGGCCCATTTGCAGTTTGCCATATCCGGCGTGGAGGAACTATGTGGAAGAAGATACTTTTGTCAGAATAAAACAGAACTTCAGAACCTTGAAACTCTGTCTGCAGCAGACGACTAACTTTACACAAACTTCCTCACAATGAAATGGTTCCTCAGCAGGGAGAAGGCAGAGAACCAAAGTTAAATGACAAACGATCCAGAGGTATACAGCACCCGAAGGTAGTCTCCCTACCTCCATAGTCACCATCACCTTAGTCAACTGAGACGGATGGAAGAAAACCTTAAGATTGGGTCAATGATTCACCTGCAGTGGTACAATGTTCTCTAATGTATAGCAAGAAATTCAATGGAATGGTTTTTAATAAAAAAAATATTTAGCATATATGTGTAAAAAAAAATCCTTAATGTCCAGACCTAAAGCAAAATCTGCAGGACCAATTTAGAAAATGGCTGATATTAATGATTTTCTACATTTCAGCAAAAATCTAGATCTAGAATTAGCAAAGATTTTAGTGTAGTACAAATTCTAAAAGGAAATACAACGAGGTTTGTTTGTGTGACTTTACTGCATGCAAATGAAGTTAGAAGTATACATACATACATACTTCAACAAGACAGTATACATAATCTACATTTTATAGAAAATATTAAAGATTCAGAGCTTTGTATATCTTTAAAGATTCTTTAACACTGGATGCAATCCTTTTTTATGGAACACTATTTCATTAAACATGCATGTGTTTCACAACTATTATTCTAAAACATATACAGCTTGTGTCACTAGCCACTAAGGTTTCCCAAAAAAATGAACAAAAATTCAACATTAATTTAAGTATGAAAATCTTATATTCCTGACACAGGCTAAAGGCCAGTGTTTTTTGTTTTTTGTAATTGGCCTTTATGCACAAAATGTATCACGAAAACAGGAGTTTTTAAGTGCTTAGATGAAAGTTTTCAAGAAAACCCCTGCCCTGAACAGGGTACACATGGTCTAAACATACATTAAGAACTGAAAACCATCTGAGTCTCATCTACACACAACACACACACACAAATCACACATACACAGATATGCATGAAAAGAGAAAACTGACAGTAATTGGAATTCTTAAAAGTGAGAGGGAATCCACTGTTCCAATGTGTTGTCATGTGCAGTTATATTTAGACAGACCTTGGCACCACTGCGTTTGTTCACATCAAGTCTGAAAACCTAGAGGACAAGTACAATTTCAAAGGAAAAAATGCAAACACGTGTCAAGACATTTTATACATACTGAATTTTTGTTTTTCCTGACTTCTGTGAAATAAATGACAGATCATCATATAATGTTTAGAGTCCAATTCTTGACATAAGTCATTTTTGCTTCATTGCGATATCTGAAGCTGTAAAATCTTCCCCCACTACTGTCACATATCATAAATTAAAATATAATCAAAAAAGAACCATTCGTCAGGGATCTGGTTTTTCCGTTAGCTTGAAGCTTAATCAGCAAAATGAACAGAAAGAAAATGCTTAAAATGAATCTATATCAGTTTCACATCCAACACAATTCATTTTCTAAGATAATTAATTTTTTTGACTATGTGGTGACTCATTGGGATACGGCTGCATTTTATCACATTTATCTTTTTTATCTGTTATACATTTGTGCTAATGAATTTAGAAAGAATAAATCGCTCCGCATTTTCAAAGTGATTTACGACAGAGAAATCAAGCAGTGAAAAAGCATAATATGGACAATGAATGAGTGTTCGGTGGGTGACAGAAAGCAAAACATCCAACATGCTGCAGGGATTTAAACTCTCAATCATCCAACTGGAAAATCATATGTGGCCACATATGTAAAACAGAACATTGCATTAAAAAAAGGCACAAAGAAACAGTAAGTGAACCTTAAAATTACAGATCATGGTAACGTCATGTTGTTGGCATAATGAAGTCTGATAATGAATGTGTTGAAATAGTCTTGTATGTTTTCTGTCCATAGGAATGAGATCTGCTCCTTTCTCTCATTTACAATTTTGTGGTTTTACATTTTTTTAGTTGATAAATACCTGACCTTATTTGATAAAAATGAAAGCTGTTTTTCTTAAAAGATTTTGTACAAACCATGGGTAGCAAGACCTATCTTCCTTGCAGGGACTTTTTTATCTTTGACATTGATGTTACTTTAATCTTTATTCATTTAATTTAATCAAAATATACAGAGGGAGTTTTTCTTCATTATAGGAAGTACTCCTGAATCAGTGCACTTGTGATTTTTGTACGTATGCTCATTGCTTTTAATACTAGTGAGGTTCAAAAGTAGGTTTTAAAATTACAAAGGATTCCTTCCTTTCCATTTGCAAAATATGCTTGTTCAGGATGCAATAAATAAATAAATGACTAAATGCAATTAAAATAGTTCTAACCAATTGCTATTATACACTAAATTGTAAATGGTCTGTACTTAAATAGTGATTATTCAAGTCCAAGGACCCCAAATAGCTTTAACCTAAATTCTCTCATTTATACACAGTTGGTGGTAAGTTAGATTGTAGTCACAACTGCCCTGGGGCAGGCTGACAGAAGTGAGGCTGCCATCAAATCTAGCAGCAGGCAAGGTTCTGAGTCAAGAAGACAATGACTAAGGTCCATTAGTGGGGTCCAACGGGAAACCCCTACCCTTTGAGACACCGTCACCCTTTACATTTTAGCTATGTTCTTATTAAAATTTATTAAATTAAGTTGGAATTGATCTATACAATTAGGTTGTATTTGGTTGATTTACATTTCTGTGTATGGTTAAAGCATGTATATCATGTAAACATTCATACTGAATTGGCATCATGTTTATAAGCTGGAATGAACTAAATTTAATCATATTGAACAGTTGACAGTTTCTGATACAGTATAACAGCTGTGAAATCAGAACATTTTAAAATTATCTTCATTAGTTATAAAATTATTAGTTCCATATTTGAGTTTAGAAAACTAAAAAACAGCTGGAGTTTGTTTTACTCTCTCTAAAAACAAATCCATGATGCTTGATATAGTCTAGAAACAGGTGCTGCAAAACTGCAGAAACTGAGCTCTATTGTGCTGTTTACATTTCTGTGGAAAAGTAAAATATTTTTCTGTCCTATACATGCTTTGAAAAAAAAGAAACGACCGCTGAAATTCAATCCACCTTCTAATGCAGCCCTGCATGGAAGCATCTCCTGAAATGGGACACAGCTTATGTGTGTTTATAGTTTGCCTGCTGACTCACATGCACATGTTTGTGTGCATATAAGAGTGCCTATATGTTTGTATGGAAGAACAGAGAATGTCAGGATTTCTTGCTTTCAGTCCTGTGGGTTTACCTCTTAATGGAGGTCAGTTCAACCAAACATGGTTGGAATCCATTTACTGTGTTTTATTATGCATTGGAAACCTGATACTGAGGAGCATCCTTCTATAAATACAGCTGGGAAAGAAGGAGAAAAAAAATAAAGGAAAAAAATAAAATACACAATGTTAAGCTTAAAGGAGAATTCCGGTTTTTAACACTTTTAGCCCATTTTCTGTAGTGTCCAGGATGAAATCGAATGATCGACACCAAAATTTTGACAATTGGTCCTGTCTCTGCTTTTTGGCTCATGCATGGCTGCTTCAGAATGGCTTCCATTGTGCATGTCCGATAATGTCCTTAAAACAACCTTAAACGTTCTTTTTTTAAATATGCTACTCACCGGGTCGTCAGCGCTGTTCAATGACGTTCCAAAAAAAGTTTCGTAAAGAAAAAACGTTCCTGTAGTGTTTTATTTAGCATTTTGTAAATCCCATTGAGTTCTGTTAGAATAGTCAATATTCCCCTGCCACCGGAAACGGAAATAGGGCCTGTTTACACAGTTGTAGTCTTTTCGCTTCACTCTGTGTACTCCGACGTCGAGAATCAAGAATCCCCCTTTCGTATTCCATTTTCAGAGTTTTTTAAAGTGTTTAACAGAGACGTTAGCACCTCGACGTCGGAGTACACAGAGTGAAGCGAAAAGACTACAACAGGCTACTGTGGGTACTATTTAATGAAGATGCCAGTTGGGGACCTGTGAGGCGTCTGTTTCTCAAACTAGAGACTCTAATGTACTTATCTTCTTGCTCAGTTGTGCAACGTGGCTGCCCACTTCTTTTTCTACTCTGGTTAGAGCCTGTTTGTGCTGTCCTCTAAAGGGAGTAGTACACACCGTTGTAGGAAATCTTCAATTTCTTAGCAATTTCTCGCACGGAATACCCTTCATTTCTAAGAACAAGAATAGACTGTCGAGTTTCAGATGAAAGTTCTCTTTTTCTGGCCATTTTGAATGTTTATTTGACCCCACAAACGTGATGTTCCAGAAACTCAATCTGCTCAAAGGAAGGTCAGTTTTGTAGCTTCTGTAACGAGCTAAACTGTTTTCAGATGTGTGAACATGATTGCACAAGGGTTTTCTAATCATCAATTAGCCTTCTGAGTCAATGAGCAAACACATTGTACCATTAGAACACTGGAGTGATAATTGCTGGAAATGGGCCTCTATACACCTATGTAGATATTGCACCAAAAACCAGAGATTTGCAGCTAGAATAGTTATTTACCACATTAGCAATGTATAGAGTGTATTCCTTTAAAGTTAAGACTAGTTTAACTTTTTTTCATTGAAAAGTACAGTGCTTTTCCTTCAAAAAAAAGGACATTTTAATGTGACCCCAAACTTTTGAACGGTAGTGTACATTAGATATAGAAACTCAATCCTTCTATGATTATCCACCCATACATTGAATGCATCTGTGTCTTTACTGGACTTTATAAGAAAGACAGCTGCAGCTCATCCAAAATGCCACTAATGCGTTCAAACCAAAACACATCACATCACACAATTTCTAAAATCACTGCATAGGCGCCGTTTGCCTAGTAAAACATTTTAAGATTGTGCAATAGGTCTATAAAGCACTGCTGTTCTTGGGCCCAAATACATTTCTGAGTTTCCTTTTGAAGCATAGCCCCTCAGGTCATCAGAGCCTTGGTTACTCAGTGTTCCCAGGACTGCAGAGGCTGCATTTACTTACTTTGCTTAGAAACAAACCCCAAAGATTTGGGGACATGAAGAAAAAATCTGACTAGTAAACATGTTTCTGTCAGGCTGTATCTATAGGTTGTTTAACATCTGGTTCTGTGATGCAATGCTTATAAGCTCACTCTTTGTTGTTTTCTTTTTGTCTTTCATTCGATGTCCAGCAAAGCTCCTTTGACTGCTCTGTCCAAATGGAGTCAAGCTTACAGTAGGCATGTAGGCATTATGTTCACACATATGTGGAGATTTAGACCAAAAATGTTATTTTTTATAATGTTAGGTTTTTTTTTCTTTCGTTGCCTTATTTGCTGTGTTTCTGTAGCAGAGTCACAGCACCACCAATGGGGCTGGAATACATACTGAAGCTTTTTCAGTGGTGCTGCATGCACTCAGTTGGACATACATTTCTTTTTTTAATTAAAGTAATACCATTTTTGTTGTCACTAGGAAAGAGCCTATGTAAACTTGCTATGACTACAACCATTTTGTCTTTTATGTGGAGGGGTGAGAAGATCTATCTCTAACACTGAGGAAGAGGGAATCCTTAGCAGGTCGCCAGTCCATCATAGAGCAGAAGGATAAAATTCATAAGAAATTTAAAACTAGTGCGTCCAAGTCATGTTTTTTTAAATCATTAAAGTTGCATGTTCTTTTTTAATCTTTCCACATTGGAAAAGAGTTATTCATTGTCAAGCTTCACTAAAAATCTCAAATTGATGACACTCGTCTGTGATGAGTGAATGGAAACTTCTGATAAGAACTGCAGAAATTGCATGGTTTCAAAAGCATGTTGTGGTTAAGAATACATAGACATACATGTGGTTAAGAATACATAAGAATACATTATTTCTATAATGTATTCTTAATTAAACTATAAGATTTCTTACATTTGTGGTCAAGTTTTGAGGTAAGTTGCTATCAAGTTTAAAGAACAGAAGGAAAATATAGCAAACTTAAATGATAGCAGAAAGAATCACAACTCTATTCAGCCCACTGCCTTGAAACAATGAATTAGTAAAGGTGAATAAATAAAAAATAGGCACAAAAGGTTCTTGTGAGAAATAGGAATTAGTTAATTTTGCATAAGATAGACTTAGCCACAGTGAGAGGCAATCTTTGATAAAGCATCACGCTTAATCTAAAAAACAGCTGTACAAAAACTTCTCGTTGCTACTATAATGCAGAGATCCGCCGTGTTGAAAAGAGTGAAATTAATAACACAGCAAAATTTAAGTGTCTGAGCAAAAAAAAAATCAGGTTAAAAGGGTTAATCCTTTTTCTGTTTGTCACTAGTTCCAATAAACTGTCATAACCGCTTCTGCCTTCACCCTGCACAGCTAGCGACCACAGTACAAGCACACCAATGATTCTGAGGCTATGCAGTGAAATATCTCTTTAGCACACAGTTTTATCAAACATATGCTGAGAAGATTTCATCAGAGGTCGGGGAAAATCTCCCCAACCTTAGCCTAAAAATGGGGATTTACTAACTGCTCTTGGAAGGGAGGGGAGAAATAAAGTCTACTGAAAGGGGCTAACCTTACTGAACACAGCTTAAAGAGATCCATTTATAAGATTACAAGTTGAATGCTGGTGGGACACTCAGGTAAAAGACTTTCATTTGTGTAATATGTGAATTAAATGTAACCTTCAATATGGTTTAAGTGCAGCACGAGTTGTATGAGGTCATGATTCAACAGTTTATAGCTTTTTGTTAATATGATATTTTCAAATCACCCCTGACCAAAAAGACGTTCTTAACATACACAAATGCATCCCAATAAAACATACTGTTATTGCAAATTCATTACAGCATTTCATTTCAAAAAATGGCTAATTTGTTTGAGGGATTTATTACACACATTGCAACATGTTTCAGGTGTTTGTATTGGTAAATTTTTACGATTATGAATTACAGCTAATGATAATCAAAATTCATTACATGTGAAAAAACGATTATTTTTATAGAAAAGGAAAACATGATTTATAGTGCAGAACTGTTTAGCCATGCGAACATTGGGACTAGTGCTCTCTTAAGTCACTAATACCCTTCACCTGAAGGCTAAGTAACAAAAAGTCGTTCTTTTGTTTGCTACTCCAAGAAAAAAGATACATCAGAAGTATCATGCTCTTACTTAATTTCATCAGTTGCCTTTTCAGTAAATTTTGATTACCAAACACCTCTCAGAGGAGCATAGTTATGCCATATGCCTACATGAAAAAGAAGTAAATCATTTGATCCTGAAAGAAAAAATTATATACACCTGATATTGTTTTGATAGTTCTTTTCAGCCTAAATAGAATTCCAGCACTGGGCCAGATGAGCTTGGCAGAGCCTCCTATCAGAACATAAAGGAAAAAGAAAATTACTGTTCCATACACAAACTATAGGTTGATTAATTAACCCTGGTTCTCTGAAACACAGTGAGGTCTCTCACCATGGGACACGCCCCAGTGCTGTCTCCATAAGTTCTATTACATTACGCCAGTCTTGAATGGCCAGCAGAAGTGTTGTCTGCCACTGGAGGAGGGATTTTCTCCCTGTATAAGAGGGTCCCTCACAAGTAAGCTCTTCCTCACTCAGAGCAAGGAGGGTGATCTGGTGAGCACTCACCTGCTTGTGGTGCACTTCGCATCTGCTCTTGTAACTCTGTAATCGCTAATTTCTGTGATAGGTGCAGGTGAGAAGCAAGCAGGGGTTCCCCAGGAGGCGGGTGTGAAAATCATGGGGTTGGCCCAAGAACCTGTCGCATCTTTGATGCATTTAAAAAAAACTTGGCTTTGGGAAGCCTTTTCCCATTATACCTTGAATGCAGTGGTCTCTGTGAAGGTTTCGGGCCATTCAATGCCTAGCTTTGCAGCCACTCTTCTACAGACATCGTTCAGGTCCACCATACTTGGTTTGAGTATTTTTTCACTGTGGATCTTTGACTTTTCTTTATTGTTTCCACATTTTGCTAGGGAGGTGTTAACTAGTCTTGCTCATATAGGCGACTTAATGTTTACCCCATTAGCATATATCCAGTATAGTACCTCTGTTGGTTTTGTACTATGTTTTTGCATACATCTATTTAAAATACCAGACTGACACCAAAGGTTGAAAGACATCTAGCAGAAAGGAAAAGATATACAATATGAAAGACAGAATTTAGATAAAATAGGACCATACAAGATCAAAACAGGCTAACATCTCTAAAAGTTGCAGATGACACCACCCTCATTTGAATTATCTCTGGAGGGCTGAGACTGACTACAGGTGGGAGACTCACCATCTGGTGACCTGGCGCAGCAAGAACCGACTGCAGCCCAATGCTCAGAAAACAATGGAGATATGGACATGGACCTGGAGACAAACAGTCCCAGACTTTCCCCTCTGGCAGGAGGTTTCAGTCCACCAGGACCAAAACCTCTTACCACAAAAACAGCTTCTTCTCATCTACGTCTGGCCCCATTAACAAGGCCCAGGTCCCCAACTAACTGTTTCCTATCAGAAACAATACTAATATTTCAACAGGTGTTATCATTTTACGAGAAATAACTAGGGTTGTCACGATACTAAACTTTTCAACTCGATACCGATACTAAGGAAAATATTCGATACTCGATACCATTTTCGATACCACAAGGATAAAATTTTTACAGAAATATTTTGATTAATAATTAAAATACAATAAATAAAATAAACAATAAGAGAAACATTTTGAGGTTGTTTGCTGTGCACAGCAAGCTTGATAAAAAACTTACAAAATTAAAATTAAGTTTTCCTTACTTGGCTATGCTTTGCACACATAACAATGACACTAGCCAAACCGGTTAAGAAACAAAAATAATTCTCAGCAGCTGCAACTGTTACAAAAAAAGTCTGAAACTGCAAAGTGCACAGAATTATTCAATCACAGTGTTCAGAAAGTGCATTTTCCTCTATTCTGCACTTTAGATGAATGACTGTTTAGGTGCGACTGGTACTCGAAACTTTTGAAAATGAGTATTGTATCCGGATACAACATTTCAGTATCGATACTTTTTTGAGTATCGATACTTTTGACAACCCTAGAAATAACTGAGAAAAACTGTTATTATTTTAGTAAGAGTAAAATAATAACAGTTGTTGCTATTGTATATTCTTTAGATCTACCATAGTGTTTTTGCTCTGCAAAATATTACACTATTTTTATCTATTCTAATTACATTCCTAAAAAAATTGCAGTTTTTTTATTCCACATTATGTATTTCAACATTATATACATGTATTTATGCCAACTGTGTTTGTCTATGTAAAGCTCCTTATGGCAAAATAAATTACTTGTATGTGTAAAACACTTCTAGGAAGTAACTTTTTTCTGATTTTGACTCTGATAAGCTCACTTTGTGATTCAAAACGCTGCTAGAGTCCTAGTTTTAAGGGGTTAGTTTCCATGTTCATTCAGTCACGTAGAAGGTATCAGTGATACTACATTTTCTACCTTCACACACAAACTGCCTTAAGATAAATCCTTTTTTTACTCCTTTCCATCCAGATAAAGATCATGAAACTTTTTTCTGAAGTCATTTCCTGATACAGTTCCACAAATGTGTGTCGTGTAAGTGAGGATTTAATAAATCCCTGTACTGGAGCAGAACACCTCTGCTCATGTTATGGCTGAAGACAGCTGACCTGTATGTCTAGAATATTTGTTCTGCTGGAAGAGGAGCCAGTGACCAGTTTCTCTATTCCTGATGATGAAAAGCACTGCTACAGCTTAATGCCACCTTTACGTTTCATATGACATTGTTATGTAGAACATGATAACTAGTTGTTTTTTGCTACACAAACCATTAGGCAGGCTGATGAGAAAAACCTAATCTTGACGCCACTCCAAGTGCACAGATGCATTGCAATTTGCAGCTATGTTGTGACAAAATACAAGATACTACATGATATCTGAATCCTTTTGCTAAACACTTTATCTGTTGTGAAGTTTTAGGACTTTATATTAAGTTTATCGAGGGTAAAAGGAGCTTCTTAAAAGGTCATGATTTAAAAGCATAAAGAAAATTCTCCTTTAATAAAGGTAAAACCTTTCTTAAGGATATTTTATCTTCATATAAAATCTAACTTAAAGCCACAGATGGCATTCTAAAAGCAAATGTACATATTGCTTTAGCTCTGCAGTTTCTAGATTTTCCATGCTGAACACAGCCAGGATTTAAATTATTACACATCTGCCTTGTAGAGGCCGTCCATTTTGATTTCGAACCTGTGTGAAGAAAAAGAGGACCTACTATTGACTATGAAGATGGAGCAGATAAATCAGGAGTGCCACCATGCCACAGAGGAGACGGAACGATCTGTCTCTCACCACTGCTTGTTTCATAATCCAGATATTTGTCTGTCTACTAGACACCCAGCATGTCGCAGGACCAGGCCAAACAGATTGATTCAGGTAAGTATTTCCTGTGAATCGTGACGGCTACCCAAACACACACTAACACACCTCTCTTTTTATCTGCACCACGGTCTCAGGCCTCTCTGAGGGGAGACCCCACTGTTCTAAAACACAACACGAAAGCCGTGAAAACTCTAAAGGTCTCCCCTAATGGACATTTTATTATGTATTTGGATGATACTAGCATTGTGTTTTAGGGTAAAACATTTCAGATGAAACACACACAGCAGATAGTTAGAAGCCAGACATCATGCAATCAATTTTTTTTACTATTTAAAAAAAAGGAATTTCAGAAAAATAAAACATTTCAAGGAATTTTACGTATCGTGCTAATAACTGAACCAAGCAAAAAACAAAAGTCATTTTTAACTCACATTAAAAGGACAGATAAATGTAAAGAAAAGGATCACCCCGCAACAGCAAGCAAGTGAAAAGTAAAGCCAACCAAATAAAGATTTCTGCTGCTCTTGAGAATTGAACTTCTGTGTCAATCAAAATAACACATTAATATTAGGTAAGCTACAGTTTTTTTTTAAACTTCACCTAAAAAGTATTTCAATCCTGCAAAGCAGAAACTGTTGATGCTAGGAGAACAACAAGTCAGTTGTTATATTAAAACCAGTCTATGTAAAACATTGACTCTACACTGCAAAAAATGTAAATCTCAATAAGTCATTTTTTCTTAAATTAAAGAGGTAAGTGAGATACTTTGCCAATGGAACAAGACAATTTACATTTAAAATAAGAAAAAAACTATTACATTGTCTTATTTCAAGTGCATAATATCTAGTTATCTTATTTTAAGAGTTAAAATACTCATTCCATTGGCAGATCATCATATTTACCTACTCAAATTAAGGGTAAATACACTTAATTTTAGACTTTTTTTACTCATTTTTAAATTATTTTTGCAGTGTATCCATCAACATGGTCATCATAGTCACTAAATCGGGATTTTTATCCAGAAACTACATCAAAACATATTGATCAACTGGACAACCGGACCAGCTTTTACAGTTTTGTGTTACAAAGTTAACCAGCAATGAAGAAAACAGGACATGATTAGAAATGTTGTGTTGCACTGCACAGTTCAAGAGGTCTATGAACCAACAAAACATCAAAAGTGGGCTTAAGTGAAAACCATCTGGAGAATGGTACCCCTCACCTATAAAATGTCCATTTCAAAAAGAGATGGCAAACATTTGAAAAGAGCAACAGCCAATTTAAAACCCGTATAACTATGCATGTATTAGTGGTTTACCTTCACCACTCAGTAACAAACATGTTCAACCAGCAGGAACCACATTAATGTTTAAATATGGATGAAAAACTGGTCTACATTTGAACAAATACATTAAGAAAGCAGATAACAAGCACTTTTCTGCAAGGAGGCATCTTCACGTAGTGCTTCTGGAAAAGTCTACTAATTGTCTCCAGCTGAATAAACTACAAGTGTAGCTTATCTTGTAACATTGAGCAAGTTAGATTAAATTTAAACGCTTGCTAATATTATCATTCTCTTGTTGTGTCTGAGCCCTACAGCTGCAAATTGTTGCTAGTTTCACATCTTGGTCATTCCTGGTCTCAGCAGACAGGAAAAAGAAATATCCAATTTCAGGAGGACACAGAGTGTGAGAATCCACCTGAGACACAGACAGGGCTGCAAAAGGTCAACTTGTATGTATTTGACATGGCAGTGTGTTTGGGCACAGGAATGACTAGGGGAATGTGTAGGTACAGATGTAGATGTTGATTTTAGGTATCAATACGTTGGAGCTTAAAATATGTCCTTTTAAGTGAGGAAATTAAAACACCTTAGTCTTTGATTTTTTATTTATTATTCAACAAACAATAGTTGAAGTCTATTATCCAATGCATTCTTGTTTAAACTTGCAAACAACTGCTAAATTCTCAATTTCCTTAGACATGGCCATTAAGGTTTCCATATAAATCTAGTTGAGTTACAAGGCCAATTGGCCATGCCATTGGCCAAGGCAATGGCCATGCAGGATACTCATTTCAGACTATAGGTAGTACCATCCATTAAACAAATTAACTGAGAAATCAAACTAAAAGAAATTCAAAGAAACCTGTGGGAATAGGCTTGGAGTGATTACCCCTCAGTCATTGCTGAACAAAAGTTTATCTTCCCTTATTCAATTTTCAAAACTCTATATTTTCCTGACAGTGCCTGGTGGCAGCGACCAGATACAGCTCTCGACAATTCCAGAAATATTTTAATTTTACTTTTTGTTTAACTATTGCAGATAAATAAGCTACAAAATATTCTTTAGTTCTATTTTCCACCATAATTCTATACTGAAAGCTTAAAGGAATAGTACACCCAAAACATGATTAGCCTTCATTTTCTACTCACCCCCATGCTGAACAACACTCTGGAGTACTTTTTTGATATCTCAAATGCATCTGGAGATCTGGGAGGCTTCTTGCTGTCTGCTGACATTCAAATAATGGAGGTCCATGGCGCCCGAGACAGAAAGGTCCATAAAAGTCCACAAAAACGTGTCAATATTCCTCCATACTGCTCGTCCAATGTATTCCAAGTGTCCTGAGTGGGTAGCATCCAGAATTTACTCGAAACGAAGTCATTTAGAATGTTTTTAGAGCATAAACAGTAGTGTATAGGATTTCCTAATAGCGCCCCCATGCGCGCTCACGATTCTACGGAAGCCGGCAGACCAAACCGGAAGAAAGTGCGCATTCAGCGTCTGGTCTGCCGATAATGCAAGCGTAGAAGAAGAAATGTGCTGTTTACCTGTGCAAAGAAAGAAACAACGAAAGAAAAATGTCTGAGGACTTCAGTGTTGAGGAAGAGCATGAGTTCTTTGCCGAGCTGAATGCGCTGGTTTGGTCTGCCGGCTTCCGTAGAATCGTGAGCGCGCATGGGGGCGCTATTAGGAAATCCTATACACTACTGTTTATGCTCTAAAACGTTCTAAATGACTTCGTTTCGAGTAAATTCTGGATGCTACCCACTCAGGACACTTGGATTACATTGGACGAGCAGTATGGAGGAATATTGACAAGTTTTTGTGGACTTTTGTGGACCTTTCTGTCTCGGGCGCCATAGACCTCCATTATTTGAATGTCAGCAGACAGCAAGAAGCCTCCCAGATCTCCAGATGCATTTGAGATATCAAAAAAGTACTCCAGAGTTTTGTTCAGCATGGGGGTGAGTAGAAAATGAAGGCTAATCATGTTTTGGGTGTACTATTCCTTTAATTGTTCAGTGTCATTTGAGCCAATTCATATCGAGCCAATTTTAAACAAATGTTATGTCAAACAAATTTCCAAACAAGTCCTACGAGACTCAAAATAGAATCGATTTGACTCAAACCAATACC
This sequence comes from Cyprinodon tularosa, assembly GCF_016077235.1. Lineage (NCBI taxonomy): Eukaryota > Metazoa > Chordata > Actinopteri > Cyprinodontiformes > Cyprinodontidae > Cyprinodon > Cyprinodon tularosa. The sequence continues at coordinate 95,544 of NW_024038005.1, forward strand.
AGACCACCTTATGTATCCTCATATGAGTTTACACAAGGTCAGAGTCAATAAAAAAAAAATTACCCCTTTGGATCCTACTTATAATACAAAGATGTGAATCCTCGTTAAACAATGCTAAGTGGTAGAAAATTATCAGTTTAATTGTTATTAATTTAAGTTAATTGCAGCAGACAGGTTCATTTCTAAGGGTGCACAGATTTATCAGCCTCTATTTCCTTCATTTTGGGAGATCCGTGATGGGCCAATACTTGGATATGAAACCAGTCTTTTCCACAGATCTTATCTACCTCTGCAAAGGTCGGAAAATCAATGCTCTAAACTTTGATTTAAATTTGAGAGCAGTAATTTCAGAAGTTTTTAGTGTTTCATGAGTTATGATTAATCATTTCAGTAAAATAAGAGTGAAATATTCAGGGGGTTTTGTGATCTTATAACAACTGAGAGTATCGGTTATTTTAAAACATATGTATTGATCAAAATTTGAATCGGTATGTCAGGCTTTTTAAAGATCGGGAACATTTGATTTTTCTGAGTCAATATCTTCAATCTCTTTTCCCAAGCATATGGTACCAGTAGAAAGAAAATGCTCTTATTAAACATGAATAAATAATCAGCAGAATCAAGCCGAATGGATACTGAAACAAACTAATAAAGTATGAAAACTCTGATCAACAAGTATACTGTTCAGGGAGAAAAACAAAAGCAAGACAAAGGCAGCATTGGCGTTATTATTAAATCAAATAGAGCAGCAAAACATGTTGAATCCTGATTATCCTTCAAAATTTGCAATATCCAATTTGCCCTTTTGGTATGATATGAAATTTAAAGTGCCATTAATTCAAACTGCCAAAAATGCAAAGGTCTATTGAATTTGTTTTACTGCATTTGTATTTGCTGAAATGATAAAACTTATACAACAATGAAGGATACATTGTAATAATAAAAATGAAATAACATAATTGGAAAATGACAGTGAACTATTTCAAAATGGCTAAAAAATGTAGATATGTGATGCATATGTTTGGTTGCTTTGATCTTGTCAGCATAAGAATCATCTTTTCACATTGTGCATAATCGAACAAAGCATTTTTACTTGATTTGTTTTGTGAATCACAGTTATAAAGGATTTGTTTAAAATATTAAAATGTATTTAGCCCCCTTTGGATGTGTGTTTTAATTAATTTGTCTGGGTTTTTTTTTTGTATTTTCTAATGGAAAACCAAAACAAATTTATGAAAAGGAAATCTTCCCTGCAATACTAAATTGAAATCCTGCTAAACTCATAGCAACACCCTCAAAGTCAAGAAAATACTCTTGTACATTCCTCAATGATTATTGTTCATTTTTGTGAATGCTCGTTTGGACAAACGCTGCTTGTCAAATAATGGGCTGAAATTAAAAATAAAAGTCCCAGACTGAACAATAAACTATCTAGATTTCAATTAAGAATCCCAAACATTATGAAATAAACATTAATCAAAACTTAATGTAAGTCACACTTTTAACCACATCTTACTTTCATCCCACTTCTACTGCATTTGGATTGTACGCAGGTTGGAAAATACTGAACTCTGCTAATTGACTGCCTTTGTGATACAACTGACTGTTTACCCCGGTCAGTGGGACAATAGCAGATCATGTGAATGATAAACAATTTATAATGACACAAAATGATATTTAAAAAGCAGTTTTGCAAGATTTGTCTGGCATGCGCACCTGGAGAGATTAAACTGATGCTGTAATGCAAAGGATAGCGAGGAAGGAGGGAAAACAACATTGGATTTCCCTGGAGATGAGAATCATGTACAAATGTGAGCAGGGTAATTTTTTTAACAAAGAAAAAAATTAAAGATGTGTTTTCTACTTTCAAAATATTGGGTACAAGCAACCACATGTATCACACTTTGAGATATCCACCATCTTCTCAAGGTTAAAAGTTGACTCTCTGCTAGTACAAGAATGACAGACTGCTTTGGACAAGAACACTACCTGAAATTAAGAAAGGTGAAAAAGAAAACATATCCTATTCTTTTGTGCTAATGTTACTGTGTCATATTAGTGTGCATAGTGAGGAACACATAATAACGTTCATCCTCCTACCCTGTGACAGGCAACCTTCCACCCCTGGCCATGTACATCCTCCCTAGGCTCCCTCCATTAAATAAATTGTGCTGTAATAATCTCTTGGCTCCTAATATTGGTAGATGAGCACAGCAGCCTATTTTGATTACCCCACTTTCAGGCCCAGCCAGAACCATCTGTAATCCCCATGTTTTGCCCTCGCTACATTAAAGAAGGAATTATTTAATGGAAACTGAAAAGGAAAGGGTGCAATTCATCCGCAGCTCCAAACTGCTTTTTTCTTCTTTCCTCCTTGTGTAAATCAGCATTGCATGGCAAGTAAATGTGGTTCATGTTAAAGATATTCTCTCTAAACCTGTCAATAAACTCATGCTGACCTATGATTAGTTTACCTTCAATCCTGCCACAACAAAAAAAGGAGAAAGGGATCATGACCGTTGCAATAGAGCATGTTGCTCTGTCAATGAAAAGCTGGTTCCCCCTGTGAACTAAACCAATCAATACCAAGACATATTCGCAAATCAACTGTAATCAACCTGGCTCAAACAGAGGATGCTGATCCTATTTGTTCACAAGCATAATCCACAATCACACAGAGGAAATATTCTAGTGCAGTAAGTGACTCAATCAATGTAGCTTTAAGTGATTTTAAATACTTCATCGAGTAAAGTTTTAGTGCAAAAAACACATTACTAAACACTATGTTCTGATCACATCAATGCTTGCAGGTGCACAGGCATTTTTCGGAATATGGGTTGTGACTGAATGAAGGAGATTAATTTAAGGCCAAAACATTCTCTAAAAGAACAGAGAAATTGAACTCCTGTCAAGGCTCCAAAAACACCACTTCAACATTTCTTTATTATCTTGTAGCCTTGATTTGGGAGTTCCTAATGCATGTTTTTTGTTATATCATGTCAAAAGAAATGTGTGATTGGTCAAAACATTAAAGTAAATACACTGACAAACGCTGCAAATTTGTGGACATATGGCTTCCCAAGAGTTGAACTTGTCCTAGTTACAGATAAAATGTAATGGAGTTTTTTAGTGAGAGCTAGGGATGTCCCGATCCAACATTAATATCAGATATTGGTCTGATATTAGCCAAAAAACTAATATTGTATTCCATTGGCCGGCATCTAAAATCTCCCATATTTTTAAGCTGATAGAAATGATCTGCTTCTGTTAAATGTTTCTCTAACTTATGAGGTAATTTTACATGATAATTTTTTTTTAGACCTTTTGATGTTGATTTCTGTTCCTTGCTTTAGTAATATTACTTGATCAAGCGTTTCCTAGCATTCTGCACTATAAAATAAGTAGTAAAAGCTGTTATGATTTGTGCTAATATAGTATAGGGTCAATATCTTTATAGGCTGATTTTCAAAGCTACTATATCGGTATCGTAACGGAAATAAAAATTGGGACATCCACACACAACAAAAAACTTCTTCTTCCAAGCTCTTCTTCTATAATGATGGAGAGAAGAGACAGAGAAGAATAGAGTTAGTTAGTGTTGTTGGATCGGAGGAGCCTAGAGAGAGGTGAGTATATCCAAGGGACTGAGGTAGGTGAGTTGTGTGGAGTGAATTCTTGATTGTTTTTGTTTTCAAAGAGAAGTTGGAGATGATGGTGATGGTGGGGTGGGGGAGACAGCTATGATTTAAGATGAGTGGAAGGAGAAGGGACCAGAGACGTGAGATTCAGAGTGCAGGGTTCCTTGCTGCAAGCAGGACACACAAAGTAAGCTTGGAGACATAAGTTAGGGTGTAACAGATAACAGGAGGCCTGATTACCTCTCTGGGAGTAAGAACAATCTGGCATCTGCCTCAGGGATCCATTCACCTTTACGCTCACCCTGACTGGCTTGAATGAGCTGCAGTTGCGGGGACACCTAACAGTCACATGCTGCAATCAAAGAAACCAAAGATCCCCCATTCCCTCATTGTCTCTAAATCTCCAGCAGTCCCCATTTTAACTAGTCTTCAGATAATTTCAGTGTTCATAGGATGCTTAAAAATTCATACAAACAAAGTAAAAATGAAAGAATCTTCTAGAGAGAAAAAATATTCTCTAAAGCTCCTTTGGTGTGCTGCATTTAAACAGGAAGGGGGGAACTAAGAGTATTATAGCCAAATTACTTTATTTTGTCATTCTGATGAGCCCAAGCCCCTAGTTGAAAATGCAGGATTTTGAAAATATCACAATAAAGTATGAAGCACTGAACACGGAACACACATTTAACCACTCCAAACAGATTCGTATAAGATACCAAAACTGTTTTGTAATTGCATACTGTTATAATGTTGTCTTTCTTCTTAAGTAATTATCAAAAAATTGTGTAAAAGCAGAAGTGATAACAAAGACTCAAATATAATTCTAATTATTACCAGTTAAAAAGTAAGAATCCATAAGGCTCCATCTATAGTGAGAGAAAAATTAATGAATGATTAAGCAATCTACTGTATCAAATCTAAAACTTTTTTCTCTGTGTCTAGTTGGGTATAGTAGAGTAAAGAAGGAAAAATAATGTGTAGTGACAAGGTGTAGGTTTTGCCTTTTAAAGTTGGATGGATGGATGGATGGATGGATGGGTGGATGGATGGATGGATGGATGGATGGATGGATGGATGGATGGATGGATGGATGGATGGATGGATGGATGGATGGATGGATGGATGGATGGATGGATGGATGGATGGATGGATGGATCTTTGTTAAATTATTTTGCTTTGTTGATATTGTTTTTATTTTACTAAAAAATAGATTTTGTTGCTCATAAATGGAGCAGAGAATCATTAAGGTGTTATTTATAGTTCTGAAACAGAAATAAAAATTAGTGTCACCTGGAATCGTCAGGTTAGAGTTACAAACTGGCAATAACTCAAAGTCTGTCTCTGTAAAATATGCCTTTTTAAGATTATATATAGTCGTGAACAAAAGTAATAATTGGTTCTAGAAGAAATAACCCTTTGATGTGAGAGAATAGAAAGGTTGCTTTGACATCTGTGAAGAGATTTCAATGACAGACAGGTGACAACAACATTAAATTTGATCAAGCCTTCTCTAGAAAAAAAACAAAGTTTGAACATGCAAAATCTTCGCTTCAATCTCCCTGGGGGAAAACCAGAGGACTTTCTAACAGATGTGTCCTCTGGGCTATGTATCACAAGATAATTAAAAGACTCTTCACGATTAGAGGGCTGCATCCTAATATTGGGCCACATCATTTGTCTACAAACTACACAAAGCAGTTGCTCTGACATAATCCACTCAAAAGGCTCTGTGCAAACAGGCAGGAAAATAACAATTACCTGCTTTTCATCATGAAGATATGCAGCCAGTCCTGCATGGATGACTATCGCTCTGTTAATCGCATACTAAAATGATGATGGTAGTTATAGTAGCATTAGTCATTATTTAATTATAGTATCTTTTATCACAAATGTATTGCAGTTTTTTTATATTACTGAATATTATTAGTATGATTATAATTACTACTATTACTATCAGTAGTAGTGACAGTAACAATAATTTCCTCTTGTTTATTTTGAGTCACTTCACTCCTACTGATATGATTATTGAGGATGTATGCAAACACAAACCACTAAAACATTCGACAGTACGAAGCTAAAAGCTGCAGGTCAGATCATATATTTGTGAGAGAGGTAAGGAGCTCAGGAACCAAATTTCTCATCCGGTCTCCTCATTCCTCTCAATGTTATTGGTTGCTGTAAATGCGACCCTCTGTTTAACTGACCACATCTGCTCACAGTAAGCAGTTCCTTAGGAGACCAGAGGAAGCAGTTCTGCTCTGAATCTGGAATCGAGGCTGTAGATTAGATTATGATGCCAGTTTTAATCTGCTTTTTTTTCCCCCTAGCAAGATATGAAGCCCCTCCCCTGCTTCTTACCATGGCACAAAACTTGACAAGAGCAGATTTTGCTTAAGTCCGCCGTACTGATGATTCTGTGATTCTTTGTGACAGTCTAATTTGGACTTATGGAGTTAGAACTCTAATGCATCCATGATGTGGAAATAAAACTTTTCGGTGAGATCCTTCTCTTGGGGTCAGCTTTTACTAACCAATTGGCTTTCCTGAAACTCTACTTCTATTTTTTGACCTATCTTTCAGTTAAATTAGGGTGATTTTAGCACAGATATATGTAATATTTCTTCATTTAAGTTTAAAAGACATCAAACAAAATTCTAGTTTTAATTCTGCCATTGTTATTTAATTGCTTGAGCAAATTAAGGCTTTTTCCTCCCTTTACAGTATATTTCATTGAGTTAATTCTTACTCAAAATTGGCCCTTACAACTACAGCTTTAGTTGTAAAAATGCATGATTTGAAAATACAGTGATAAGTGACTAAAATAGTCCAAATGATAAGTGTAGTGATAAAGAATATCCACCTAGAGCAAAAATGGGACCAACTTTGTTTTTTCTGTTATGCTGTCTTCTCCTGCAGAGCTTCACATATTATATATTCTAGCATCTGTTTTAGTGAATGTGGTGCAAAACAGGGTCGTCTTCGGGCATGTTGCTCAAGGACACTTGGAATCCAAAAGCCGTCGCCAGATCTCTGACCTTTCAGTATCAGGAAAGTCTCCCCACACCCCTAATCGCCCTTCGTCATGACATTTAACATAGTGAGCAAAGGAACAGATGGGGACATAGAAGCCATACCCAGCTGGGAGGAGCTCAGGGAAATCGGCAGGAAAAAAATGTATGTTTTCTACTTCTTTGTTTCAGTTTTCAGACAAACATGACCGAATAGCTGTTGTGAAAGTGACTGGACATTTTTTTATCTTTCAAAGTGCAAATACCTCTGGAGATGACTTGAAGTCTTAGGGTGTGATGAAATGGTCTTCTTATTGTGGATCCATATCCAAACAGTTCTTCTGTTTTATCAGTTTATTTTTTTTAAATGTCCTACAAATGCCCCTTGAACCTTTTACACTTTTTGTAGTGTAACAACCACAAATTTGTATGTGTTTTCTGTAAAACACACCAACACCGCTAAGGTAATTCCCTTGAGAGACAAGTTTTGGAGGGGTTGAAACGTCTCCCAATTTTTCTTTGCAAAGTAGCTCGAGCTCAGTGGAATGGGTAGAGAGCATCTGCAAACAGCTTCATGGCTTGCCAAGAAGTCTCAGCTGGATTTAGATCAGCATGTTAAGTCGATCTTATACTTTCAATCTGAACCGTTTCCTTGTAGCCCTGGTAGAACTTTAACGGTCACTGGTCTGCTGAATTGTTCATCTTGTTTTCACAGCCTCAAGTCTCCTGCAGCCTCCAAATGGTTTTCCTCCTGCAGTTGGCTCCATCTATCTTCCCATTAGCAATGAACAGCTTCCCTGTCCCTACCAAACAAATGCATCCCCACAGCATGAGGTTGCCACCACCATGTTTAACTATGGAGATGGTAAATTTAAGGTTTTGGTTTTCTGTAACACCTGGCATTTGCATAAAATGGGTGTATCTGAGAAGACCTTACAGTTCTACACAAAAAAGACCCAAGAGCCGAATCTAAAACAGGGACTTTCTTAGCACTATCAACTAAACAACAGTGCAACAATAAAATAAAAAACTTAATTTACTAAATAAATAACTTCAGAAGGGAAACCGAGTAAATATGGAGCAGTGATTGCTCAACCCAATGCTCAGTTTACTTTTAAAAACTTTTAAAAACCATGTCGACAAATGTATCAAAGTAATCTCTCTCAATTGAGATGTTTGTTTTGTTTGTGTTTGTTTATTCTATGATATTAAAACATATATTGTGATTGGCACTTAAGAAAGAAATTGAAGGATATGAAAACTTCTGTAAGGCTCTATACAGTCCTGTCAAGTAGTCTTCAAGTACATAAAAGCCGAATCCTCACCACAGATTTAGATTGCCTTAGTCACTATTTAAAGGATGTTTTAGCAGAAAACATGTAAAGACGTCAAATAAACGGCCTCTTTTTTATTCTAAGAACAACGTTATCTTGCATTACTGACAAAGTCGCTACACATGTGATAAACTTTTATTCCTTGTAAGGTTAACAGTAGTTTAGAGCCGAGGTCCTCAACAGGGGGTCCGTGACCCTTAGGAGGTCCACAGAGGTACAGAATGGGGGTCGCAAAAGTTTTGGTTAATTACTTTTTTTTATATTCCCCCCTCCAATTTTTTCCACTAATTGAAATGTCTTTAAATACACATTAACATCATTTCAACACACGGTAGTAAACAAAAATGGAGGCAGAAGATGTCTTTCAGTCATCAATGCACACATTCAGCGACACACAGGAGCTCTTTTAAGCTGGACACCGTTTCATTCACAACACCTGTCCCATCAACCAGGAATGAGAATCAGAAATACTTTAATAATTCCAGGGCGAAATTACTTTCGTTACATAACTCCATATGTAATAAAGTGACTATTGGACCAGTTTGATATAACACAATTTCATACAATATATATAATTAGGGGGTCCCCGCTCCATCTTGCCATCAATTTGGGGGTCCTTGGCCTGGAAAACGTTGAAGACCCCTGATTTAGAGGCAACACACATTTGATACACCTCATACCATCAGACATCAGTGTCCTGAAAAAGGATGATTAAATATTAAAGATAACATGCATTACTATCAGAATTTACTGCATCTCCTTGATATGTGTTTGATTATAATAACTTAAATGGCAAGGGTGATCAGGCAATAAAATTATTGTTTTTTTATTTGTTTGTGTGAAATAAATAACATCACCATTGAGTTAATAACCAAAACCATCATTATTTGCATTGCTAACTCAATATACTCTAAATACATACTTGTTTCCCCAAAATGTCTTTGGTTTTAAGAGAGAAAAAACATCCGTTTCCCTTCAAAGCATAATGATTCTAGTTTTATTGACCTAAAAGAATTGTTCAATCATAATTGTTTTTTTTATTGGCATATTGTAAAAGATTTATATTCTTATATATTGAATGAATGAATAAATAAAATCTTGAAATCTAAACTCCATACTGGGCAGAATAAGACTAACAATAATCTCAAGGACACTAAACAACAGAGAACAAACCCTGGAGCTTTTCCCTGACCTCTTCTGTTCAGGTTTGCAGAACAATTTGTTCTGAAGAGAAGATTAGTTTTTAAAGCTAATATAATAAATAGAATAAATGAAATGTCAGTGATTAGGTGTTATAAGAACAAGTCATTAATGAGAAATAATGAGAAAATGAATTTTATATATGATCCTTACTGAAGCAAAAAGGATTCCCAATTAATAAGAACACTGCCTAATTATTATTTATTCTCTGTTATCGAGGCAACTTTTAAAAGGTTTATTATGCAGCATTAAATATATTTAAACCTTTAATGTAATCCAAACTAGTCTGAAGAAGAAGCAAACATAAACATCTGGGCCTGTGCAGGGCAGCCTCATTTCTAACCTTTGCAAAGAAAAAAGAAAGAAAGAGAGAGAAATAAAGAAATGAGTCTGAAACGCACCTAAAATCGCTGTATGGGTGAATTATCCAGAATCCGGCCGATTTGACGCGCTCCTGTTCCCGTTCGACCGCCTTCTCACTTCCAAACATCCTCAGGGAGAACTTGTTGACCCCAGGCTGGAGCATCGCTCCCAGCTGCCTGTGGATGAACCCGGCTTGATATAATCCAGCGTCGTCCGGTAAAATCTGATCAATGCCTTCCAGCTTTATAAAACCCGCCTGTTGTTCCGGAGACTCGGCCGGGGCGCCGCCGCTGGCACCCTGTGCACCTTCATCCGGCTGCTCGTCGCCGATCGCCCCAGGGGGGCTCTCCTCGCTCGGGGTTACATCCCCCTCGGTGATGAGGCGTCTCGCCTCGGCCGAGTCTGAGTCGTGCACATGCCGACTAGTGATGGACGATAGGCTGCCTCTAAATCTCCGGCAGTCCCCATTTGAGCTGGTCTTCAGTGGTCTCCCCATGTCCGTCTCCATGATCACAGACTCTCCACTTTTGGTCTCCCCGATGCCTTTGCAGCTCACCCCAGAGGTCGGCGACGGCAGAGGCTTCATCCTGATGCTCTTCCTCCGGGTGTCCTTGTCTGCGTCTTCTCCTTCGCCCATTATGGATGCCCTCTGTCCAATGTGCTGTGGCAAACTGTAGAGCCTTTTACGCATGGATGAGTGCAACCTGTCCATTATGACATTGAGAAACAGTGGGGGGAATTAGATAAATCCAGGGTGTATTGTAACGAACGCAGCCAGCATCCGCGCTCCCCGCATCTGTTAGTGAGAGTGATTAGGCTGGGGCTAATCTGAATCCCTGAAATCCCGCTACACATGACAAGAAACGCCGCGACTCCACTGAACCAGACGAGAGACACTCATTCTGATAGACTACCTGACTGCCCGCATATGTCCTCACGCACGACCTGGGCGGTCCGCCTGCCTGCTGCGTCCTCTGTGCACATCTTTGTGGCGCTCCGACACTGTGCGCAAAAGTGCCTGAAAGTCACCTCAGCGTGACATATGGAAGAGGTGGGATGGAGACAGGGGGAAAGGTCATGCACGACGAAGGAAGGATGCTCCTCTTTCCAAGCTGCGGCTTAGAAGAAGGCGAAAAATCACGCAAAAATACAGTAGAGCGTTCCAAGGAGCGCTGACATCACTCATCCATAGTCAGGATGCGTTTTGGTGAATTGTGAATATTCATGCTGCTGATCTATTGGGTTGCCATAGGAGCGAGAACTGCAAAAAAAGGCTCAACCCACCTTGTTTAAAGGGGAAACGCTCTCCCCATTCTTAAAACCCAACCCTGTTAAGTATACAGGTAGCAGTTGGGGAGCCCTTTGTTGCAGCCAGCCGTGGGCTTCAATATGAGAACCAAAACACCCCTTCTTCATCTGTTTTTCACTCTAATGTGCTGGGTGAATTTCTTTTGAAGTTGAGATAATCAGCAAACACTTGGAAACAAGCTCTAAACAAATCCAAGCATTAAAATGTTGAGGAAGGTATAGAGTAAAGCTTAAAATAACAGCATAAGTGAAGTTGGGTGTAAATAAGTGGAACTCCTGTAATGAAAGATAATTATGGTATTTTAGAGCTATAAAATCTGTATGTATTGTAAATTTAGAACATAAACTAATTACAAATTGCCTGCTTTATTTTCTTACAAGCAGAAAAGGAATTTCAAAACCTGTTCAGTGGTGGTCCTAGTCAATGGTGTAATTATCAGCAGTTGCTTAGGGGCCCCCAACCTCTTTCCAAGGGGCCCCTGGTTGGCTCCCTACGCAACTGGGGTCTAGGATGACTCTTTGCAGAAGTAATTGTGCGAAAAAAGTTCTTTATACCCACCTAATACAAAATTGACAGACCGGACCATATTTATACACATGCCAGATTTCAACATGATGGTGAGCCGTTTACACCAATAAAAAACGCAGACAGTGGTACTTTTAATCACTATGTTAATAACTGTGTATAGTTCATTAGACTGTTAATAAATGTAAAAATACACTCATATATGTTTCAAACCACAATGAAGATCTTAAAAGAACAATGTAATTGATTATTTTATTTTTTACACTACAACGTGGAGTTATTGGTAATACAGAGCATAGATTAAAGGGGGGTAAGTACTTCATATGGGGGCCACCCAGATAATGTTGCTTAAGGGCCTATTGTTGTGTCATTCCACCATTGGTCCTAGTCCAGATTTAAAAGGGACTTCAGGCTGGTGCCATATTTTTATGTGGCACAGAAAAGCATGAAACAAAATATTAGAGTCGCATGAAGTGAATTTTTTTATGTCATTTAGTTTAATTAAAAAGGCTATGTTTTTCCAACTGATTTTTTTTATTTTTTTGGTTGGAAAATTTTAATTAATGAGTTAAAATAATTAGTTACTTAATCAGTACCTACTAATATATAAAAAATTAAGGAATTTACATATTTTTTATTTATTTTAAATGAAAATTTGCAGTTTTAATCAAACCAGAATTAGTAACTAAATAAAGCTTAAATAAAACTGATAAATTCAGCTGTAAAATATTTTTTACATACATTTTACATATACATTTAAATACATTTAAAATTTCAATACAAAAACAATTACAACAAAAAAACAGGCTAATAGATTAAAACTGAGATCCTATCTCAATTAGAATTTCTTTTTAAAAATCATAATCAAAATAGAATTGTAAAAATTTTTTTTTAAATGAAATGGGTCCAAGTGACCTTTGTGTTCCAGCAGATGTCATTAGAAGTGTTTTTAGTATTATATCTTTGATACAGGGGCCACAATAGGGGCCAAGACCAGTTCTACAGGAGCACTGTCCCCTGTTGGCCCCTGTCTAGACCCGCCCATGCCTTTATTTGTATTCTTAAAATAATTTAAGACTAGAAAAAGCTGTTTCGGAGAAACAGCAAGTGGGAATGCTTTTGCTGAATGAATGAAGCTGAAATTAACTGCAGAACATATGAAAATGTGATAGGAAGTCATCAGAAACTTCAAACTGCAGAAAACAATTGAATCATCTGAAGATTTTTGTAGGGTAGAATTATTTGGCACTAAAATGGCAGAAAGAAACTCATCTTAAAAGCTGCACAGCCAAACCATACATAATATCAAAAATGTCATTAATATGTGCACTAGAAGGGTCTTAATATAATGTCTATCAAGTTTCTAGAAAAATTTCTAAAGAAATTTTGAAGTGGGGCCACCTACTGCCCAGAAACATGTCAGGCATGTTATGAATTAGCAGCAAACAGAAAAGCTTAATTCCTGTCCAGAAAAAGAGCAAAATTAAGCCAAGGTTCACAGCATAGGCTGAACAATATAAAATTAGCTGAATCAGAAAAGAAATTACAAAAAAAAAATTTAATCTTATCTGGTTGAAGAAAATATGAGTAGCTCAAGGATGGGAAGTAAAATGTTGAGGAAGATGGTATTGAATAAGTATCAAAATTTTGAAATTGTGGAAATGTCAAGACTTGGCACAACAATTTGAAATGATTTAAAATGTGTTGGTTGATCAGCATAAAGAAAACAGTGTCATCCTTAGAGGATTGAAAATATACAAACCTATGTGCAAGACTGACCATGAGAAGCAGAGGAAGGACAGAGAGAGAAGCTTATAGAAAGAGAGTTAATACCACTTAAGGAGCTGAATTTATAAAAAAAAAAAAACTAACCTGCATGTTACGAGCCGCTGCAGTGATGAAAGCACCGTCGGCAGGCTTAGGCTGCATGTTATGAGGTTAGCAGATGCTGTATCTCAGTGTAAATCTTAGAACCTGGTTAAGAAATATGCTCTGAGGTCTGTGGTCAACAGGCCTTGGTAGTGTAATTTGAAGAAATTGGTTGAATTTGGGTCATAGCTACAAGCCACACGGCACAATGAATGAGTGTGTGTAAGGAAGAGGCTTTTATTTTGTAGAGTCCCTTTAGTCTTATTTTGAAAGTCTATCATGGATGTGTGTCAAGGGAAGGGTCATGCCCAGCAGTTATATAGAATCCATTTCTAAATATGAAATCACTGGTTTTCCATGTCATTGGGTGAATAGATGCTGTATTAGAGCGTAAATGGGAGACTTTTATTGTGAACTTCACTCCGGGGTATGTTTTGAAAAGGTCCCTAGAGTCTAATAGAAACAAACTGGTAGAGTTTGGGTCATAATGCTGATCCATTTGCATCAATTAATACGCGTGTATAATATAGAGGCTTTTATTTTGTAGGGTCACTGGAGTCTTATTTTGAAAGTCTAGCAGTAGTGTGTTGAGAAAAGGGTCAGACCCAGCAGTGATACTTGATGACTTTCCAATCATTAAATCATTCTTTCCCCTGTTATTAGGGCAGTAGATGAAGTGGCAATGGGAGGCTTTTATTTTGAAATTTGCTGTGGGGTGTGTTTTGAAAAACCCCTAGAGTCTCATTTTTAAAAAAGTGGTTGAGTTTGGGTCATAATGTTGAGCCATATGCTGGGAAAAAAATATGAGTTTAATGTAGGGGCTTTTATTTTGAAGGGTCCCCGGAGTCTTATTTTGAAAGTCTATCAGGGTTGCGTGTGAAGGGAAGGGTCATGGCCAGTAGTCATATTGTATCCACTTCCTAATGTTAAATCAGTGTTGTCTCCCTCCATTAGATTAAAATGTGCTGTTTAAAGTGGTGGAGGTAAAATCTCTTTGAAGCACGGTTACCTTGACGACGTTAACGAGCCTGTCAGTGACAGAGAGACATGCGCATCACTTTCGTTCCTTAGTTCTCAGGCTTTTTTGAATGGAATTATCAGCTCCGAACAAACGAGTGCTGAAGACAAACCGTAAATGGTATCTAAAAAAATTCTTTCAGTCTAAGCGACAGCTATCCTTTATCTCCAATTGGGGTAACTTTCATAGATGTAGCTCATTCACAACCTTAATGGGAAGGAGGAATAAAAAGGTTTGAGAAATCCTGCTGGTCTCATTGAATAACATGCAGCACAACGGTAGAGCAGAACTCTCAAAAGCAAAACTTTCCCTCCGAACAAACGAGCGGTGAGCCAAAACCGTATTAGGTATTCAAAAAATTCTTTCACCGTGAGTGTCAGCCATCTTTGGACTACAACTGGTGTAACTTTCATATTTCTACAATATTTCGTCTAGGCGTGGTGACGATGTAAAAAAGTGTATAATTGTCAAAATCTTGATTTTGGGGTTCGGACAGATTTGTTACCCCCGAACAAACCTTTTTCCTAGCTAAACGATAAAAGATATCGACACACTTCCTTCAATGCGAGTGCTAGGAAGGTCTGAGGAACAACTTCCATAAGGCTCGTGTTGCTACGTCGAACGGTTCCCGAATGGGAGCGATACGAAAAAGTCTGTTTTTTTTTATTTTCATTTCGGATTTTCAGAGATCTCTCATTGGATTTCTATTGGGGAAGTGTGGACTTCTTCGTGGTCTGGGTTAAACTGTCGGAAAACCGTAAATGCCACACAGATGAGGGTTACATTTCCTGAATCCTGACAAAAATCCCTACGTTTTGATGTAAAATTTATCTAGATAGAGTAAAGAATGAGCGAGTGAGTTGAAGCTGTTCGGCATGAGTGAAATGTTTGAAAACGCTAGAGTGGCACACCTGCCTAA
>NW_024038006.1:0-111220 GCF_016077235.1 Cyprinodon tularosa
GCTACTTACCTGACCAAATCAAAATCCCAGAAGTTTAATTTACTTTATGCTATACTCTGATTACAAACTGTTCCTTTAATTTTTTTTGAGTAATGCATATATATATATATGCAAAATTTGTATGCTGCATATATACAGATATAAGCTGAAAACATATATGTTCAGACAGACAGACAGACAGACAGACAGACAGACAGACAGACAGACAGACAGACAGACAGACAGACAGACAGACAGATAGATAGATAGATAGATAGATAGATAGTGTTTAATTAAACGCATCAATTGATTCCTTTTTTTATTATTATTATTTAGCTGCAATTATGGCACATCACTTTATAAACCAAACTTATTATTATAATGACTAATTTATTTATTTATTTTTTAATTACTTTAACAATATCACAAATAATCCTCCATATAGTAAAAGTAATCAGCTACCCTTTATGAACCATTATTTAACCACCAGTTCACTGGCCACATTCAGTCCTAAGTACTCTCAATAAAATACTATGGAGCCAAGAAGTTAGAAAGAAAAACATGATAACTGACCATTTTAAATGGTGCAGCTCTTCTTTCTAAGAATCTGGCCAACTCTATTAGTTCGCCAACACCCTGACAGCCCAGGGTGCAGACCAGTTAATAATTACATCTCTTTGCAACATTTAACCCTCAGTTTCCCTCAACAAAATTTCAAAAATAACAAAGCTTCTTCATTTTTTTACTTTGTAATGTGCACCAGGTCCTTAGCCTAACTTTTAGATGAGTTTTCAGAGTTTCTATCTCATTTGGTGTTGAATACTGACAAGGTCATCATAGAGGGGGGTTTTAACATCCATGCTGACATTGAAGGTAATAGCTAAAACCCAGCCTTTAATGCCATCTTCAATTGGCTTTGTTAAAATAGTCCCACACATTCTCATCTTCATACTTTGGACCTTAAGCTGACTTATGGCATTGAATGAGCATTTAATAACTTTCAGGATTACTTCAACAAAGTTCTCCTTCCCCAAAAGGTTTCAATTAAGCAGTTCATTATTAGATAATGCAGTTATAAATTTAAAAGAATCAGTTGCACTTTCTATCTCCTCTGTATCACTGAACAATACTGCCGATTTTTTATTTATTCCCGTTGACTAATTAATGATTTTGTTGATGGGGTTACTACTTTACTGCGTATTGCTTTAAACAAGGTGGCCCCTTTGAAAAATAAAAGGTTTAAAATAGATATCTGGTGCCTTGGTTACATAATTAACTGCAAACTTTCAAGCAAAATGCTAGGAAACTGGAGAGAAAAAGGCACTCTACATGCATACAAGAATCCTACCTAGTTTCAAAATAACAGTTTACTCCAGTATAAAATTACCCTTTATAAAGCAAGATCAGCATATTTCTCTTTATTAATAGAGAAGTATAAGAATAATCATAGAGTTATTTTAATACAATTGCCAAACTAACTGAGAGCCATAACTCTGTTGAAGAATCCACCTCCCCACCCCGCTGCTCTTAGCATTAAAGATTTTATGATATTCTAAATAAATAAAATTCATTCAAATAAAATAGATCATTAGCACCCCTCTAAGTATGACTGGTTTATCTTTGGATGCTGAAGCAGTATCTGATCATATCTGAACTAGGTTTAGATTATCTAGGTTTATAGAATTCCCTTTTTCATCTATGTAACATTACAAAATTAGAAATATCTTGTCCAGGGGTGATGCTGAGCAACTAGCCCATGCATTGTTACTTCAAAGTTGGACAACTGAATTCTTTATTACAAGCAAGTCTACAAACTGCAGTTAAAAGCATGAGGTCTGATGGAAATTAAAAAGAGAACACATCCTAGCTTCTCTTCATTGCTTTCCACCTTAATCCAGAATAAAATTCATAATCCTTCACACATATAAAGCCTTAAATGGCCAAGCTCCATCTTATATCAGATATCTGATTGTACAGTATGTTCCTAACAGAGCACTTCACTCTCAATCTGCAGGTTTATATGAGAGGTTGATATTTTAATTGTCAGGTTCCTCTCCTGTGGAACCAACTACCAGTTTTAGTCCGTGAGGCAGACACGGCGTCTACTTTTAAGGCAAGGCTTAACATTTTCTTTTTTGATAAAGCTTATAGTTACAGTGGCTCAGGTTATTCTGAGTCATTTCTGTAGTTACATTGCTATAGGCTTAGACTGCTGGAGGACATAGGGACAACTTTTTATCATTCTGTCTCTATTCTCCTGTGCTGCAATATTTAACTTTATGCTTTCTCTGTTTTTTCTAATCACAGCAGCTTGATCTGCTCTGTTCCTGTTTGGCTGTGACACTATCCTAGAGAGAAATGTAATTTGTGATGCTGCCATCAATACCTTTGTTAATAGATGTTTGAGACTGGCCTGTATCTTTCCTGGACAGGAAAACCTCTGTAGCTATTTAACAGCTACATTTTATATTTCTGCTTCTTTCTGTATCTCTGCTTCTGTGTCCTTGAACCCTTGTCGCCCTTGGCAGATGGACGCTCGTACTGAGCCTGGTTCTGCTGGAGGTTTCTTCCTGTTAAAAGGGAGTTTTTCCGTTCCACTGTCGCTACAAGCATGCTTAGTGTGAGGGATTGCCTTCAAGTCAATGATGTGATGCAATCAGCTTGGTGAGTATGACATAATGGAATAATTGCAAATCTTCTATTGGAAAGTAAGCTTGTATGAACGATGCAAACAGCAATTTTTAAACAGAGCGCGCACGAGGAGAAATGGCTCATGCATTCTCTTGCATGCATTTAAAAGGTGTTCCCACTCGGGGGCAGATACAGGGTTGTCCAAGCACTTTTTTATTTTATTTTTAAGTGAAGAGGGCAAGTCTTTTCATAAATTTGCATAAATCCTCCACTATACCTTTAAATAACATCTACCAATCTGGAAAAGGCTTCACATTAATGTTTAAAGATTGGGAAAGATGTTTACTGCAGTGAGAAACACAAATGAGGAAACAGCAAGGAACCTTCTTAGAAGAGATCAGCCGAACAAAAGTGATTCAGAAGCGGCATGGTGACTCAGTCAAGAGGCGACAAAAGAACCAAATACATCTACAGCATTGTAGGCCACATGCAACTTAATTTAAGATCAGAATGAGTTAACAATAAAAATGAGACAAGGGCAAAAATTGCCCATATGAAATGTCGAAGATGAGAAGCCCCGATGACCAGAAAAAGCAAAGCAAGGTTAGTCTTAATTTGCCTTCCAAAAACCTAAAAATCCAAAAGATTTAGTATAAAACGGGTTCACATGAGGAAACCGTCTCCTCCATACTTCATCCCCATCATAGGGTGAGCGTGATGGATCCTCCCTGCGTTCACACTCAAAGCCGTGACCAACAAACTTCCTGGCAGACATGATGCTGAATCTGCTGCGACTGCAAACCTTCTTTGTTTCTTTTTCTTTTCATTTATTCTATTTTTGAGCGCAACGGTAAACCGCAGCTAGGTTAATACCGCAATCAAATACATCTTTTTATGCAGGCTCCCCTCAGCAGCAGCGATGAGTCTGAGGGGAGCAGCTTTAAGTGATGCATTGTTAGGCTTTCGTTGGAATCATTATGAATACACTATGTATACGCCCAAATTGGAAAAAATACATGGAAAGTTCAGCATATGCCGGCGTTTTAGGAGATTCTGGGACGTCGGGCATACGCTGGCTAAATCAAAAAGGTGTGAAAGGACCACGATCACATTTTTTTTTGTTCCACATTTCATTTAAGCAGTAAATTTTGATAAATAACGTGAAAGAGTTGAAGGTGAATTATTGAACTAATCTATACCAAACCATTTTTTCCATTATAAAAATATTTATGATTTTATCATTGAAATGTGACAAAACCTTTTTAAAGTTGAACCATCTGTGATAGGGCAAATTTTTTTTTCCTTTCACTGCATGAAATAAATTGGTGTTAAGCAACTCACGAGTATAATTTATCACATACCAACAGCAGCAAACAGGCACATCACCAGCAGGATGATGACACACCAGAACACGTCCACATTCATCTGCCTCTCCAGCTTGCTGCGCTTGTATCGCGGGCCGTTGTTGTTCAGCATGGCTTTGGTCTCATGACCTGCAGAGATACGAGGCGTGTTGGTGACAGGTCTTAAATGAAGTGTGACTCAGTACAACAGTCACTCTGTGGAAGCTGACCAGCATAAATGACTATTCCCACAGCTTCCTCCGTGTTGCGGACGGTGCAGCCTCTCAAGAGGAGGTTTTCCTTGTAAAGTGCGTCTCTTCTGCCACTCCGGTGGATTCTGAAAAAGTGGAAAGAGCATGAAAAAAAATGTGCCCAAATTACAGAAAACAATCATAATTTTTTTAGGTGAAAAATAATTATATTCTTTATTCCTTCCTGACTGGAAAACAGCAGTTTATTCTTCCAGGGTGCTCTAAGCCAGCCCCAGTACGGGCCAGTACTCCCTGCACTGCAAAAAGAGTCTAAAAGTAGGTAAACATTTGTTTAAATAAGTGTAGATTTAAATTATTTTGCAGTGCGGGGAGCTGTGAGACACCAAGTGGGGGGACATAAACATGCATGTCCAATGAAATAAGTGAATGCAACATTTATTTAGTTTACTGTATGATTTAAATATTAAATAAACAATATAAAATACACAATTAAATAATTCAATGTAACATTAATAAATAAAAGTACATTAAAAATATCAATTAATTATTATTTTAAATAAATTATTTAAATATTGTTCAATTCAAACTTAATAAAATGACTTCACTCGTTTTTTTTTTAATCGGATCCCTAGTGGTCCGCTCGTGTAATTCAAGGGGTGCATGAAATATTTTATTTCTCAGGTGATAAAATAAAACACGGCTTGGATCTGTAGTACTTTGTGAGGACCCAGCTAAAAAATAAAACAAGCCCTTTACAATCGAAAAGTAAGTTTTTCTAATATGATTGAGTTCACCTTCAGCTGTGCTCCACTCAAAACCAAGCAAAAGAACAGACTGGATGTGAGAAACATCCTGGTATCTGCTGTTTTCCACATCTAAGCTCATCGAAGCAGCTCAGGTGTCATGAGTATTGGAAGAAAAAAATAAAAAGAGTAAAACAAATGGACTGAATCTGCAGGAACAGCACCTGCCCCATTCTTCTGTTTGGCTAATGCTGTTTTAGAGCGCTCCTTTGCTACCATTGGCTGACAAACGCAGGAGGGATTTCGATTGTCTTTTTAAAATATATTTACCATCAATTTATTTTCCAGTGATTTTTTTTTTTTACCCACAGGCAATCGCTATGAGCCTGAAATCGGGCCTAGGACCAGAGTACTTTAATCCCTGTTAATATTAATAGAAAATATGTCAGATAAAAAAAAATAAAAATAGAAATATGTAGGAAGAGGAAAGAATTTAACCTCTTTCACAGTTAAAATTAGCAAGATTAGCAGTAGAGCTGACCTAATTTGAAAGCTTAAAATGAACTCTTATCGGGTTTAAGTTAGTGCAACTTTTTTCCCCACTTGATCCTCGTTGCAAATGGGTAAAAAGAAAATAGTGGTTAGAGCTGTGGGCTTGTGCTCTGAGAAGGTTGCAAGTATCCGGTTTGATCACCCCAGACTGCCACTCTGGATCGCTGAGCAAGACCCTTAACCCTCCACACTGCTCCCTGGGCAACTTTGTTAAATGCAGAGAGTGAATTTCTCTAAGATTTTCTCTCTGAGATCAATAAAGTTCAATTTCTATTCTCATATATATGTATATTTATCTATTATTCAATAACTATTGATTCAGACTGATATTAAAGGCTTCTTCTTATGATAGGTTTTGACGTTTAAAATGCTTCAGTGTTTGTCTGCATTAGTAGGTACCAACCTTCAGCCAAAACCAGTCGTCGTCAGAGGTCCAACAATCACTAAGTTCTTTATGTTTTTGTTTTCACACACTCTTGTTTTAACTGCAGCCGTTCTGTAACAGACCTCAGACGTTTGTTAGATAACACCATGGCGAAGACAGAGGCTTCCTCTAACTAGCTTAAAGCACTGCTTCCTCCGCTCTGTTGAAGTCACGCTACTATCAGGATGTTTACCAACAACCAAATTCCTGCTTTGACCTCCGACACCAAATCAACTAACACGTCTCCACAGATTAATAACAGAGTTTCCCTGAACTCTGAGCTGCTAGTTCACACACAGCTGAACCAAGTTCATGGTTAGCACTGATAGAGAAGCAGATAACACCCTCAGAGATTGCTCTCTCTCCCTCCAATGAGGGAGGAAAGATTAGGCTGGGTGTCACTGACCGTAATGTAATAAAGCACCGGTGAGCCGAGGCGCTGAGCTCTACTGTAGCCTGGCAACTGAATACCTGCAGCATCTGGTCTCCTTCTGAGCAAAGAATACATGTCATAGTTCCACAGATTAAGCCAATATATCGGATATGTTGATGCTGTGACACCGTGAAACAGGGAATCCAGTTTCTCTTAATATTCTGTTCATACCCCAGTGTAGATGGGTTCTGATGAACTCACGTGAATAAAATAAAGAAAATCTTTTTAAGGAAAAAAAAAGTCAGTTTGGTATTTTCGCTTTTCGCAGATAAAACTGATAACTCTTATCTGCACTGTACACTCAAAGCCCTGTTTTGCTTCAGAAGTATGTTTAAAGGAATAGTACACCCAAAACATGATTAGCCTTCATTTTCTACTCACCCCCATGCTGAACAACACTCTGGAGTACTTTTTTGATATCTCAAATGCATCTGGAGATCTGGGAGGCTTCTTGCTGTCTGCTGACATTCAAATAATGGAGGTCTATGGTGCCTGAGACAGAAAGGTCCATAAAAGTCCACAAAAAACGTGTCAATATTCCTCCATACTGCTCGTCCAATGTATTCCAAGTGTCCTGAGTGGGTAGCATCCAGAATTTACTCGAAACAAAGTCATTTAGAATGTTTTTAGAGCATAAACAGTAGTGTACAGGATTTCCTGAAAGCGCGTTCACGACGCTACGGAAACCGCGGCAGACCAAACCGGATGAAAGTGCGCATTCAGCTCGGCAAAGAACTCATGCTCTTCCTCAACACTGAAATCCTCAGACATTTTTCTTTCGTTGTTTCTTTCTTTGCACAGGTAAACAGCACATTTCTTCTTCTACGCTTGCAATATCGGCAGAGCAGACGCTGAATGCGCACTTTCATCTGGTTTGGTCTGCCGGCTTCCGTAGCGTCGTGAACGTGCAGGCTCGCGCTTTCAGGAAATCTTATACACTACTGTTTATGCTCTAAAAACATTCTAAATGACTTTGTTTCGAGTAAATTCTGGATGCTACCCACTCAGGACACTTTGAATACATTGGACGAGCAGTATGGAGGAATATTGACACGTTTTTTGTGGACTTTTATGGACCTTTCTGTCTCGGGCACAATAGACCTCCATTATTTGAATGTCAGCAGACAGCAAGAAGCCTCCCAGATCTCCAGATGCATTTGAGATATCAAAAAAGTACTACAGAGTTTTGTTCAGCATGGGGGTGAGTAGAAAATGAAGGCTAATTATGTTTTGGGTGTACTATTCCTTTAAGGTTAATTACCCAACCATCAAATTAATCCAGTTAAATTCATTCATATAGTGCTAATATCCAATAAATGGGTGATTCTCAATCTACAGTTAAAGGTTTAATGGAGGATTTTCAAGAAATTTTGAAATAGACCTGCCCTCTCCTTAAAAAAAAAAAGAAATGCACATGCACAACCCTGTACCCGCTCCCCAGAGGAAACACCTATTGAACGCGTGCGAGAGCATCCACAAGCCCATTTCTCCTTCTGCACGCTTTATTTTTAAGTTGCTGTTTGCATCACTCATACAAGCTTACTTTCCAAAAAATGATTTGCAATTTTTCCACTATGTCAGACTCATCACCGGTAAGTGAAAATAGGAATGAGCATGTAGGAGGGCCTTCTGTAAACATATCACCAGAATGATTGACAGTTAGGAGGAACACTTATTTAGATAATCCACCCGGAAAAATAACATTCTCCATACCTTTAATTTTGGTCATATTTTTCAGATCCAATTCATTTTTTCAGAAATATTTAGATTGGTTCTATTTCATCACAATGTGTAGAAACATTAAATGATAGTATATCATATTATATCATATATAATATTACATTTTATATAGAGCTAGATATTACAATGTTTCGCATTCCTTTTGTTATCTCATACATAGAACATGCTAATCTGTTTTAGAGATTATACTCAAAAATACACAATATAATATTGTTTTTTTACATTATTATTTGTACATTAAAATTAAATTAGCTGTTTTGAGATGATGATCAATAAACCTACTCTTGGCTTTGCAAAACAAGTTTCCATGAAGCCCACTTTGTTATCCTGCCATTAGCTCTCCTCTCACATGACAACTGATGTCATTACAAGTAGACAAATATTAAAAAATAGTTATAAGGTGCATTTTGTGGTGGAAATGACAGTGATCCCTCAGGACAGGTAATATAATTATAAAAAAAAAATAAAATACCAGTGTATCCTTCAAGTAAATGATAAATTTAAATTCATAATAATAAGGAATTTCTGTGTCACTTGTCAATAAAATTGCTCAAATCAAATTTAGTATCACTCTTATGAGGGAAGGAGAGTAACACACCTGACCAAGGGACAAAGGACATAATGGCAAAAACATGACTATAAAAATTGTAGCTTATACAATATAAATAGTAATTTATCTATTATGAATGCTTTATCAGTTTATCTTTATGTCTAGCAAGAGCATTGTGAATAAAAAAATGACAAACATGTATTGTTTTTTTTATATATCTGTCTGGGAAACAAATTCTTTGATTGTTGGAGAATCACTCAAATGTATCCTGAAATATAAAACTCCACTCAGTAAGAAAGGGACTAAAAACTAAACATTTCTTGTTTGGATGCTAACAGAGCCAAGCTGACCTGAAATGATCTAACTAAAGCAGACCAATCAGAGCCAATGGGCTTTTTTTAAGGTGGGTAACCGTCAACAACTTATGTTTTTACAGGAAACATGTAAACATGTGAAGGTTTTGGGCAGATTCATCTAAACTTTACAGCTGTTTGAAATGTGTCAGCCTGGTGGATGATGCAGATTAGTCAGTCAATGTTCTCCGTGGCCAACATCTGTTTGATTGAGGGCTGAAACAATTAATTGGATTAATCGTGATTAATCTATTTTTTTAATAATCGTCAACTAATTTATTAATGCATTAATAATTAGCAGGAGTACAGAGACTGTTAAATATGCCTTTAGCTGACAGAGCAACCCACTTAGAGCAGTTATTATATCAAAATTTAAAAATTTAAACATTTTGCATTTAAGATGAAAAAAAAATATGCTTTCGTCAATCTGCTCTATCCAGAACTCCTCAGTGGAGTATAATCGTCAGATTAAAAGACTTGCTAAATAACAGTTTGATCGTATTTATTCTTCAGTTTTTGAATTTTAACTTTCAGTGTAGTTCACTATCAAGATATAGTCCATCTGTTTACAATAATCCAAGTCTAATACATGGTTGTTTTCTGGCTTTGGCGCAGCTAGGTGTAGATGTCACACTATTTAACCAGTGGTGATCCCATCAGATCCTCTATCCATTGAGTGTGAACAGATCAACCAACCTGGTTCCTTCCATTAAAGTTTACTTTTTAAATAATTGTCATGCTCCTGAAAAGCTAATAACTTTATATTCATTTAAATCAGATCTTCTACAAGCTAACATATCTAGCCAGATATCACTGCTCAAAGGAATCTTTCTGCCTCCAGCTGTGAGTCACAATGTTTACCAACTAAATAAGCGCTCTATGCTATCTGACGATCTGGATGTTTGGTACTGTAAATAAGACAGTTTAAACATGTTTATTTATTTATTTTTTACCCAATAAACAGTTTCTGATGGTTAGTAAAAGAACAACATCCATGTTCAATCATTAAATCAGACTATTCTGACCTTTTAAAAAGAAAGGTTTATTTTATGATGTTCTCTATGTTCTGAACTGTTCTGGTGGCGATCTTTTTATTGTACAAATGTGTAATGATGACAGTTTTATCACGTAAAACCTCCACACTAACCTAGATTATAGAATACAATGATAAAAAAGTTGATGAGAAAGATGAGAAAATGCAGCTTCCCATCCTAAAGTTGACTTGTAGCTATTTTTTATATGCAAGCACAAACATCTTGCCTAATTTGCAGTCATAACCACATAAAAAATAGGCTGAATGGATCCTTTGCTTCTGTTTTTAGCAGAAGCAAACTTGGAAACTCTCAACTTGCCTGAAAAAACAAATATACAAAAAAAAGAAAAGCACAAAGGTAATTTCCAGAGAATGTTTAGTTAAAAGAAAACTAAATTTAAATAATGTATAATAATTTAACAATAATAACAAAGCATATCTTAAGACTATATGTATATGACAGTGTGTCCTCTTACTAAATATCAAAGTAGGGAAGCTATTCTGAAATACTTTATTTTGTCGTGAAAAAAGGCTTGATGCCTCGGCTTTCACACAAAAAAAATCCCACTATGATCCTGTTTGTATGGGGTGATTTTTGCTCTATTGTTGTTGCAAGCAAGGGGCACATTTTGTAAACAGAAATTTAAAACAAATATTTTTTGAATGGAAATAAAAAACAAAAAAAGAAAACAAATGCAATCCATAATTGAAACTTTGAATTAGAGCATGTGAGCGTAGCGGAAGAAATACGGTGGAGCGCAGAGCGGTTTTCGATTCAAAGATTGGAGCGAGGATTTCGCTCCGCTCCAGTTCGCTCTAATGCACTCACAATCAATCAATGGAATAGACTTTATTTAAATTCATGTTTGACTTGAAGCCTAGACCAATGCCTATGATGCAGTCTGTGCCTATAATCTGTTATACTTTATTTTTTAACTTTACGACTGAATCGCAGAGACATGGATTGCATATTGTGTCATAAAAAGAGGGATAAAATATAAAAACATACACCAACTATACTTAACAATACAGAGTGGGTTTACATAAAATGATCGTTGTGGTAAGAGCCTGTTTTTGATCACACACATGCATCATAAGCTATTATCTCTTTTGGGATGCGAAGTGACCTTCTTTAATACAGTCTAGTAAAATAAATTAATAATGAAATCAGGGTTCCTACAGCATGAGGCAAGTTAAATTCAAGACTTTTTAAGACTTTTTAATGCCACTTGAAATAGAAATTTAAGACCAAATTTACAAGAAACACAAGAAAAACCTGCTTGCGACAACTTAACCCAAAGGTTTATTTTAACATAAACCACTGCACTAATGTTTCAAATTTTGAAAAGCTTCCCATACAGGAAGAAAGCTAAAAATACACAAATGACAGATATATTTTAACAATTATTTAACTGAATTCACAAACTCTGTTTTAGCAGGGAACAAAACAATCAGTTTTAAAGCCACAACATAACCAGTGCTAAGTCTTTTTTGCAGCTATTTTTCTTTGTAATGTTTTCTTAGTATGTTTGATTTGGTGATAAGTGGAGGCGTTGCAGAGACAAGGGTGGAACAAAACTGAGAAATACCGCCTGTTTCTCGGTAACTCCATTTTGACGCTTTGTGTTTCGTGCTTCGCATGTGACTCCGCTGCCTTAATTCCCATAGTTCTGAGCTTGAATGACTTCTTGCATAAAATCCACTGTGCCTCATGTATGTTCCATGGTTTTAGCCGTGGAGAAAACTCCTGGCTGGAGCCAATTTTCGTTACATTTACACTTGCTCATATTTTCCAGACAAAAAGTTAATGGCGCATCTCACAAATGTCCCGGCCGCAACAACGCTTTTATTGGTTCCGCTATCGGGACGGAACCAATAATGGCGAGCTGTTATTTATTTATTTTTTTTAATAAAACAAAATGTTTTCAATTTTAATGTTTTATTTAGATTACAAAAATAAATCGTAATAAAAATAATCCTATTTATGATGTTTTAAAAAATAAGACCTACGAAAGGCTGATTTAAGACATTTTAATACCAATTAAGGCCTTAGTTTTATTTTGAAGAATTCAATGCCTTTTAAGACTTTTTAAGGAACCGCGGGAACCCTGGAAATAGGAAACGTGCGGCAACACGAATGGAGCACAGCTGGGAAGCAGTGCGATAATTTAACAGTTAAATAAGATAATACATATGTATCGCTCACATCTTAAATCAAATGCTGTGGGTCCCAGGGCCCTGGCATAATTACATTATGGAAAAATGTCAGAAAAATACCTCCTGAAAATTTGAGAGAGCAGATTTTCTGTCATTCCTTTTAAAAAGGATGTGTTCGCGCCTAACATATAACTGATACGTCAGTCTGGCTGACCAGGCTACCTCATCAGAGCTGTGTTAAAATTAACTAAGGGTTCTATTTGAACTTTAAGGACTGGATGGATATCACAATGACGAGTTTGTGGGGCCACTAAGCTACTTCCCATTAGACAAATTCTCATGTGCTTTACTTCTTCACAAGATAAAGTAGTATATCATAGACAATGCAGGCATTATAATCACTACTTTCTTTTCTGGTATTAAACTTGTTCTGCTTATATGGTCAAGATAACGTTTTGTATGAAAAAATACACTGGACAAATCGGCATCATATGTTTTTCATTTAACGATTGTCACAGTGTCATGTTTCTTTGCCCACGACTGTGTTTGTTGCAGCATCGCTTGCAACAGGAACTTTACAGGGAATTGTTTGTGTTTCCTCTTCACCCCACAGGAGATGGAAACTATTTTCCCCCCAAAAAGCTGCAAAGTCACCGATTTTAAGTCAGACAAGCATATCACTGCAGGCATCGCTCCGAGTCCACGGAAAAAAGTAGCAGCTGAGATCCAGCATGGTTTAGTAAATAAAGCATTAAAACAAACATATTGAAGTGCTTTTTCTGACAAAAACATTATTAAAGTCACAGGGAAGTCATATTTAAATGTCAAACCATTCTGGCATAAACATGTATATAAATGTACTCTTTATCAGACAATATTGTCCCAAAAGGTAGAAACATCTATTTAAAAATAAGATCCTGTCTTAAAATCTGTGTTTTTTTTGTTATCTTATGCAGGCTAGTTAGTTATACGTCAGCTTATAAACCTAAATTTTGCCAATCATATATCAACGGTCATCTGTCAATTTTTTCGGTCATAGCATCTTGGTTCATGTGGCGCAGCTAATATACGCAACAGTTAAAATAGGAAATAAGAATCATTCACTTTCCCATTGAGTTCCGTCCCAGTGTTCACGGGGATGGACGTCTGTGTCTTCAGCAGGCATAGAGCTAACAGAACTGGCAGCGTTGCGAGGCAAGGGCTCAAACATGTACGGCTGTAAAGGCTGATTTATACTTTGAAACTAGGTCGTCTGCGTAGGAGTCACAGTGAACAAAAAGACGTCTCCGCCCCCTCTGCAGACACTCTGCTGCATCTCTCCCAAATTGTAGCTGACCGCAGACAGGAGGACGGATTGTTTTGTTTTTATGACCAAAATTGCGACAAACAACTCGTGAAGTTGGACCAGCTAGAAGAGCGAGGTGTGCGAGAACACTGGGACCCTTTTTCAACCTGGATCCCCGCTATTTTTCACCGTCATGTCTCTCTGTTGTCGGACAAATTTCCTCTTCGCCTCGGCTGTATCTAGACGCACTGTGTATAGTGCAGACCATGCTTCAATACTGGGCATAAATCAAAAATGTCTGCGTCAAGCTCACTGTGACACACTGCTGCAGGAGTATAACCAGGCCTTAAGCCTTCTACACCAAACCAAGCTTCTGCCGCCCTGGCGTCCTCTTCCACAACATCTTCGTCCCCGCTTTCCTCCTCTAAATAAAAAAAAAAGTATGACGGAGGAAACTCATCCACGACCTCCGACACTAAACTCTCCTCCTCTTGCATGTTTCCTCTGTCCATAGCGTTCCTTGACAGCGTCGTTTCTAAGTCACCAATTTAGTGCTACTTGGTCCCAATGGAATTTCCCATTGGGAACCTACTAGCACTAAGTTGCTAACTGGTTAGCAAGATGCTTCCGATACACTGGCCAAAACTAAACTTGCTTGCGAACCTTCCGCCCCAACAATCCGCCCCCTTTATAAACGACCAATCACATTCACTTTATTCACTCATGAAAAGTCATGCACCACTCGGGAGAATTTGGAAATGGAACGGTTGGAACAGCCGCTTCCCTACAACTTTAATTGTTTTCAACTTGGCTTTGAATTACTTGAGAATTCATATCGCCTAACTATGGCTTTCCTTTCTTACCTTTTGTACCCGTCAAATACAAGTGGATGAATTTATTCTCAAGGAGAATAAATACTCAAATTTGTAGGAGTAAAAACACTTTTTGCAATTAATGCAGAAATCATGTGAGACAGGGAGCTGAATTACATTTGTTTACAAGGAACTTGCACCATTTATTTAAATAATAATGATGATATTATTGATGATAATATATTTTTCCCTTAATGAAAAAAAGTTAAATTAATAATTGTGTTAATGTTTATCTAAATATACCCAGGCACTTTAATTAAGGTCAAATTAGACCTAAAATGTTAGCTGTAATATGCATTGCAGCTTGATTAATTTTTATCAGGAAAGTAGAACAATCATTTGATTAATGGACTTGTCAAAACATGATCGTTTATTAGCCCATTATTAAAATAAAGGTTAGTTGCAGCGCTGTCGGATGCCCTTGACAGCTGCTGATTTAAAGGTTTCAGCGTCATTGTTCATGTAGAGCAGTACTTACATGTAGCCTCGAAATCTGTTCAGGTCATTGTTGGGCTTTTCACATTCAATTATGCTGCTGTACTTTAATGGGTCGAAGTCACAGTCCTGTAGAGAAAGAAAAGGCATCCCATAAGTCAGCATATGTAGCCCAGGTGTGATGCTTGGCCTATTAAGACATCCATTCACAGATGACCTAAGGTAGCGATAAACTGAAGGTCATTTCTTTATAAGCGGGCAGTAAGCTCATCTAAGGCAACACACTGCTGCCTTGTGGGACTTTATGGGTATAAAAAACCATCAAAAATATATTAGTGTACTTCATCCTTGGTATACAATATTAGATGCCTAAAGGTGCTGCATTTATTGCTTCAAACAATTTTGTGCAAGCATGGGAATATCCATCCAGGGGTTAATCTCTGTGTTTCAGAGATGAGCCCATTTTGGTGCTGGATCTCTGCATTAGAAGTAGAACTAAAGATATTATGAAAATGCTGCCTGGAGGTCGTAAAGAGTCTCGTTATGAACAGAAGAACATGTGTTGTGCCAGGACAAGCTGAAAGGTCACTCCGACAGAAACAATCCATTACTATAAAAGCATTATTTAAGACTTGTCCTCTATATGTGTTTTATTGTGGTGCACCGCCACAGCAAAATAAAAGCTGCTATACCTTCAGAGTGAATAAAAAATAAATATATGTTAAAAGTAGGGATGTTCTGAACCGAGATCAGTCCGATAACAACCAAAAATCTATCGACCTGCATGTAAAATCTCTGATATTAGCATGCCGACTGGAAGACTCTGCTTCTGTATATGTAACCCAATGGCTACTAATAAATGGTTAATTTGTACTCCAACCTATTTTTTGTCCATTAATCTATGAGTAATTTTGAATGATCAAACCTTGTTTTTCATATTTTAATCTACAAAAAAAAGAAAAAAAGCAGGATACAATTATAATGTAAAAATAGTCTGTAATCAAGACTGTTTGTTTTCTTTAAAACTAATCTGGTAAAATAATTACCTGACCACTACACAACATGAATTACTTATTCACCTTTTAGTTAGGGGTGGGCAATATATCAAATATACTCGATGCATCTTGAGTTTTCCCCAAGCAGAGTAGTTAAAATGACTCTATCGCAACCATCAAGTATAAATTCTCATGGCGACATTAAGCCGTTTGCATCTATTTTACTGAGATATTGAGGCTTTTTCATGGTAACTTTTGTTATAGAAATAATCTAAAACTCTCCATAGGTGAGACTCAACTGGAAAACAGGAGCTAACCAAAAAAAAGATCATCAAATAATACTATCAACTGAAGGGATTTCACAGAAATAAATGCTTTGGTAGCTTTCTTAAAAAAATTAACTTTTTAAATTGTGAAAACCGACCAAAGTTACAATGCTGTATGAGGCTGTTGAAAACTAAAACATTTTTTTTCCTTCTGTCTTACCAGATCGAAAAAGCTGCGGATGACCTGCCTCTGCTTCAGGTTGGTCTCTCCGTCCAGCGTGGCGGTCTCGATGTGGCACAGGCGATCGGGGTCGCTGGAGCTCAGCAGCAGGACGTCAGCAGGGAGAATCTCGTTACATCGCAGCTTGACGAAGTCCCCGACACGCACTTCTTTCCAGTACCTCTCCACGTAGCGTTTTTCCTCTCTGCAGAAACAGTGCAGATGCGGTGTGGGATTTTAAACACATTTTTCAGCTGCAGATGAAGCAAGTTTTACCAAAAGTGATACGTTGTATGAGCTCTTTTTTATAACCAGAAAAGTCTAAAAGAAACTATTTTGTTTGTGCTAATTTATTAGCATCAATACCGTAGAGGTCCTAACATTTGCCTGCCTTGCTATCATCACTCCCATCTCTATCCCACCAAGAGGGACAACTCAAACTTTCAGGGCCTGAATCCCGAACCAGCTCCTAAACACTAACCCTTAGCACTAACCCTCTGTTTGGGAATTTCCGTGGAGGGTCCTCCACATTAAGTGCCATTCCAAATCACGTAGTGGATAGGGCCATTGGACCGTTCAGCCCTTAAATAGCATTTCTGCATCATCACAGGCTCGCTGGAATTTGCCAGTGGGTGTAACAGTGAGATAGAGGCTCATCAGAAAAGGAGACAATTTCAAGAAAAAATATATTTTTCTGATGTTGTGCTTATAAACTGAAAACCACGGATGTTTCTCGGTATTGAATCTTATCAAGGACAGGGAAAAATAATTCAGGCTTTTCATTAAAGGAACATCTCATCCCAGGTAAGAGTTTATCAAGTGAAACCAGATACCGTATTTTCACGACTATAAGGCGCACTTAAACGTCTTTTTTTCCCCTCAAAATGTGCAGTGCGCCCTATGGTGCGGTGCGCCCTATGTGTGTTGCAACTGCGACTTTTGAGACCACCTCATTGAGGAGATGATGAAAGAGTGGCTGAATGTAAGGAGACCAGGTGTTTTTTTTTTCCCACTCATCACCATTGCTGTTAATCTGTAACTCCATGCCTGCCCATCTCACAGCTGATGTGAAAAACATGGGGAAACAAATTAACGCTGTGCTCGCTGTTCAACCGCTCGACATCGGTGTGAACCGGACCCAGCAGGTGCAGCAGAAGCAGCGAGTTTACATGCAAAGTCAATGATTGACGCGCGTATAGGTGCAGCAAAAGGTCCCGCAGCGCGTTTTGAGCTGCAGGAGCGTTTAAGCATCTGCCAACGCGCTGCTGCTGCTCGAGATGGAAAAATTGAAGTTTTGCTGCTGGACGCGCCGCATCAACCAATCAGAGAAGCAGATCTGGGAGCTGACAGCGAGACAGACACAGCGCTCTGATGACATATGATATTAACGCAAATGGAAAAGGCTGGATGGATGAGGAGATGATGAAAGCGTAGCTGAGGGATGTGTAGCCTATGTGAGGAGACCAGGTGGTTTTTTCCACGCATCACCATCGCTTTTAATATGTGACTCCATGCGTGCCCATCTCACAGCTGATGTGAAAAAAAAGGTGAATCAAATGGATACTGTGCTCGCCGTTATCTCGGGGGTCTGACAAAGGAACTTCAACCGCTCGACATCGGTGTGAAGCGGCCGTTCAAAGTAAGGCTGCGAGCGGCGTGGGAGCGATGGATGACCGATAGAGACCGCAGTTTCAGGATAAGTGGAAGGCAGCGCCGGGCAAGTTACGCCACAGTTTGCGGATGGATTGTTGATGGACTAACGTGTCTGCTGGCTCTGTTGTTCAAGCTTTTGCAAAAGCCGGCATTATTTCTGAGGAGCCGCGCTGCACGGAAAGTGACTCTGACAGCGAAGAAGGGGAAATTGGCATGTCTGATTTAGCGCAGCTGTTTTATTCAGAAACAGAGGATGATGACTTTGATGGGTTTGATTAATACTTTGTAATAAATACATGAATAAAGCACAATCATACTCAGTTTTGCTCCCGCTGTATTTTTCTACCTGAAAACTTAATTCAACAGCAGCCTCTGGGCGGGTCTCCTCCTCTTCACCGCGGCGGCTGGCAGGTGTTTTTTCATCTAAATAATCTAAATCTTGCAGCTATATTTGCTGTGATCAGTGGGAATAAAGTAGTTTTATTATGTTTTTAAGTGAGAAAGTCCACCTGAAAACTTCATAATTGCAGTCAGTTCATCCAGATTATCTATTTCTGTCGGAGGCGCTCAGACCCCCACATACCAGCGGTGCGCCGACAGGAGAAATCCTTTCATCAGCAGCCTCTAGGCTGGGCAGCCTCCGGGTTCACGCGGTGGATGGCAGGTGTTTTTCATCTAAATAATTTAAACTGCAGGCACCCATAAAAGCGAACATATTCCGTCGGCAGGTTTCAGGATTTTAAGTTAATTTAGGAGCGATCACAGCGCTGTGTCATCTGCGATGTGTCTGTCTCACGGCCAGCTGCCAGGTTTGATTAATACTTTGTAATAAATACATGAATAAAGCACAGTCATACTCAGTTTTGCCCCCGCTGTATTTTTAAATACGCAGTAGAGCTATTTAAAGGTGGTAGAGGACATGTACCTGTATATAAAAAACGCGCCCTATAGTCCGGTGCGCCTTATGTGTGTGTTAAATACAGAAATGGCACACATAACTGAGACTGCGCCTTTTAGTACGGTGCGCCTTATGGTCGTGAAAATACGGTAATTTTTTTTAATCACAGTCTGACTGGTGGGAAGTTAACCATTGATTTGCTGCTTAAAAACAATAAGTGGAACACCGGATGGGACCTGTCAACACTGAGAAAACTTGAAATGCACATAAGACAGTAAAAAAACATCCTTTTTGGTGCCTGGATAGAGATTAAGAAGGCACATTTCTCATCATATTTATAAAAAAAAAAAAACAACAACAAAAAAAACAATACAAATCAAAACATTAACCCATTAATGAAATATAAATAGTTTAACCCCTTGAAAAAAAATGCTATAGCTGAATGCTATTATTTATTTTATTATTTTTCTTTTCTAATACATACTAAAGTCCTGAGCTGGAACCTTTTTATTCATGTTTTTCTTGTACACCACTAAATCTGGAGCCCAATTAGCATCACAAGCGTTGGTCTAATGAGGCTCTTCAAGTTTAAAAGTTACATCATTGTACTCACATTACAGCAGCAAAGAAGTTTGCAATGTTAATGTATAAAGACAGAAACACTAAGAGGTAGTTTAATAAAGAAGCTGATATTAATTATCAGAAGTTTCTTAACAGAGGAAATTGACTAACTTTCAATCTGATGTTTGAATAACCTAAATAATGGAATAAAAACAAAGATTTTTGTTGCTGTCTATTTAATCATTTAGGAGCAAAAAGGGGGTTTAAATTTTGTCATTATATGGTTTTCTTTAAAAATGCGACTAATTGGAATTAATCAGGGAACAACTCTGAAATTCACTTGAAATTTACACAAAATTAGTCAACAAATCCAGCGATGGAAAAGGTCAGGATTTTTGAAATAATATTGAAATGAAAATTAAATGTCCAACGCTGACAAAAACTTTGGGTCTCTACACTTTGGAGCCACTAAAACACTGAGGCTCTTGATGCCTGTGAATCACGGTCTGTACGGGAAGGACGACAGTGCTGCTTTTCATTAGTTAAGTACAGCCAGGGCACACATACTCAGGAAACTGGTCAGCAACAGGTCACCAGGGTGGAAAATCATTCATTATTAATAGATTCAGAACCAAAACAAATGCAGTAGTTACAGCAAGAATTATTCTATATCCTATTCTACTATTCTATAATTCTCTGACTGATAGATTTAGGCAGGAATCTATCGTTTCTGGGGTTAGGTGCTCCTAAAAAGTGACATGTATGAAGGCCGACCTGCATGACACACTGCAACAAAAAGGATTTAAATTTTTTTTAAATGTCACATTAAAACCCCAAACACCAAAACAATTGAAAGGTGCATTAATGCCGGTGGAAGTGTTGGCCTCGTTGTTACAGCAGTGAGCTTGTGCTCTGAGAAGGTTGCCAGTACCCGGTTAGATCCCCACAGGCTGCCACTCTGGGTTCCTGAGCAAGACCCTTAACCCCACACTGCTCCCGGGGCGCCGCACAGTGGCAGCCCACTGCTCCCGACGAGGATGGGTTAAATGCAGAGGTAAGTTTCCCCAGTGTGAGATCTATGAACTTCAATTATTATAAAAAAGTACCTCAGAAAGTCTTCAAAAAAAAAAACGATCCCACCATACAACTTAAGGATGAACCTTTGATCATCTCACAGAATTTGGTTTAATCAATTATCTAAAATGGAGGTCTTCAACAGGGGTCCGCGACCCCTAGGGGGTCCACAGAGGTACTGCAAGGGGGTCGTGAAACTTTTGGTTAATCAGACTCTTTTTATATTCCCCCCTGCAATTTTTTTCCACTAATTGAAATGTCTTTAAATCCACATTAACAAGAATTCGACAGACTGTAGTAAACAGATAAATGGAGGCAGAAGATGTTATTCAGTCATCAATGCACACATTTAAAGCTTTTAAGATTGCTGTAATTAAACCTCTGCTTAAGAAACCGTCTCTTGACCCAGATGACTTGGTCAATTATAGACCTTTATCCAATCTTCCTTTCTTATCCAAAATTCTTGAGAAAGTAGTTGCCAAACAAGTTTGCGATCACTTCCACCATAATGAACTTTTTGAAGAGTTTCAGTCTGGCTTTAGAGCTCATCATAGCACTGAAACAGCTCTGGTGAAAGTCACTAATGATATTCTCATGGCCTCAGATAATGGACTTGTATCTGTGCTCGTCCTGTTGGATCTTAGTGCTGCATTTGATACAGTTGACCATAATATTCTTTTAGAAAGACTTGAATATTTTGTTGGAATTAAAGGAACAGCACTAGACTGGTTTAAATCTTATCTATCTGATCGAATTCAGTTTGTTCATGTTAATGATAGATCTTCAACACGCTCAAAGGTTACCTGTGGAGTACCACAGGGATCAGTGCTAGGACCAATTCTCTTTACTTTATACATGCTCCCAATTGGTAGAATTATTAGACAGCATGGGATTAATTTCCACTGTTATGCTGATGATACCCAGCTATATCTGTCTA
Organism: Cyprinodon tularosa; assembly: GCF_016077235.1. NCBI lineage: Eukaryota > Metazoa > Chordata > Actinopteri > Cyprinodontiformes > Cyprinodontidae > Cyprinodon > Cyprinodon tularosa. The sequence continues at coordinate 21,347 of NW_024038006.1, forward strand.
TAAATCCAGATGAAGCTAACCCATTACATAGATTACAGGCATGTCTTGAAGACATAAAAACCTGGATGACTCTTAATTTTCTGCTTCTGAATGCAGACAAAACAGAAGTTATAGTCTTTGGACCAGAGTCTCTGAAAAAGAAACTGATTAGCCAGTCACTTCATTTGGATGGGATTAAACTGATTTCAGATAATAAAGTAAAAAATCTTGGTGTTATTTTTGATCAGGACCTGTCATTTAAATCCCATATCAAAGAGGTTTCTAGAATTTCCTTCTTTCATCTGAGGAACATTGCAAAAATTAGAAATATCCTGTCCAGGGGTGATGCTGAGAAACTAGTCCATGCATTTGTTACTTCAAGGCTGGACTATTGTAATTCTTTACTATCAGGAAGTCCACAAACTGTAGTTAAAAGCCTTCAGCTGATCCAAAATGCTGCAGCCAGAGTTCTGATGAAAATTAAAAAGCGAGATCACATCTCTCCTATCCTGGCTTCTCTTCATTGGCTTCCTGTTAAATCAAGAATAGAATTTAAAATCCTCCTTCTCACATATAAAGCCTTAAATGGCCAAGCTCCATCTTATATCAGAGATCTGATTGTTCCTTATGTTCCTAACAGAGCACTTCGCTCTCAATCTGCAGGTTTACTAGTGGTTCCTAGAATTTCTAAAAGTAGAATGGGAGGCAGATCTTTTAGTTATCAGGCTCCTCTCCTGTGGAACCAACTACCAGTTTTAGTCCGTGAGGCAGACACCCTGTCTACTTTTAAGGCTAGGCTTAAAACTTTCCTTTTTGATAAAGCTTATAGTTAGGGTGGCTCAGGTTATCCTGAGCTATCTCTATAGTTATGCTGCTATAGGCTTAGACTTTTGGAGGACATAGGGACCCCCATTTCATCATTCTGCTTCATTCTCTCTCTGTTCTCCTATTCTGCAGAATCTGTTAGTTCAATCTCTAACCTTCTGCTCTCTCTGCTTTTCCTCAGAGTGGCTTTGCCTCGTCTGTTCCTGTTTGGCTGTGACGTCATCATGGAAAGAAACATCAGCTGTGCTGCTTCTATCAACACCCTTGTTAATAGATGTTGGAGATCGGCCTGTTTTCCAGTGTGGTCCTGTTTCTCTGACCGTGACTGAGTGGATGTGCTCTCTTCGTCCTCTGGCATGGGAGCTGCCTTGGAGCTCGTCTGCCTGGCCGTGTGTTTCCTGGACGGGGCCGCCTTTTACAGCTGCTTTTTGTATCTCTGCTTCTGTCTCCTTGAACCCCAGTCGGCCTCGGCAGATGGCCGCTCACACTGAGCCTGGTTCTGCTGGAGGTTTCTTCCTGTTAAAAGGGAGTTTTTCCTCTCCACTGTCGCTACAAGCATGCTTAGTGTGGGGGATTGTATTTGAGTCAATGAGTCAATGCAATCAACTGGTTTTCCTTAGATAGAAAACTTTGTATCAATTTGACTGTATGATCTGGTTGAACTGTAAAGTGCCTTGAGATGACATGTGTTGTGAATTTGGCGCTATATAAATAAACTGAATTGAATTGAATTGAATTCAGCGACACACAGGAGCTCTTTCAAGCTGGGCACCGTTTCATTCACAACACCTGTCCCATCAACCAGGAATCAGAATCAGAAATACTTTAACAATCCCAGGGAGGAATTACTTTCATTACATGACTCCATCTGTAATAGAGTGACTATAGGACCAGTTTGATATAACACAATTTCATACAATATATATAATTAGGGGGTCCCCGCTCCATCTCTCCATCAGTTTGGGGGTCCTTGGTCTGGAAAACGTTGAAGACCCCTGATCTAAAAGTTGGAAGAAAGATATACCCATCCGTCTAAACTTGCACAGAATCATCCAAGAGGCCCATAACTCCTCCAATTAAAGTAGTAGGGAAGCGGCTGTTCCAACCGTTGCATTTCCGAATTCTTCTGAGTGGTGACTTTACACGAGTGAATAAAGTGAATGTGATTGGTCGCTTATCAAGGGGGCGGGATTGTTGTGGTGGAAGGTTCACCAGCAAGTTTGATTGTGACTGGTTTCTCAGAAGCATCTTGCTAACCAGTTAGCAACTTAGTGCTAGTAGGTTTCCAATGGGAAATTCCATTGGGACCAAGTAGCACTAAATTGGTGACTTAGTAACGACGCTGTCAAGGAACGCTATGGACAGCGGAAACATGCAAGAGGAGGAGAGTTTAGTGTCGGAGGTCGTGGATGAGTGTCCTCCATCATACCGTACATTTTTTATCTAGAGGAGGAAATTGGGGAACAAAGATGTTGTGGAAGAGGACGCCAGGGCAGCAGAAGCTTGGTTTGGTGTAGAAGGCTTACAGCCGTACATGTTTGAGCTCTCGCCTCACAACGCTGCCAGTTCTGTTAGCTCTACGCCTGCTGAAGACACAGACGTCCATCCCTGTGAAGACTGGGACGGAACTCAATAATAAAGTAAATGATTCTTCTTTCAACTGTTGCGTATTTTAGCTGCGACATATGAATCAAGATGCTATAACCGAAAAAATTTGATTGACAGATGACCGTTGATATATGATTGGCTGAATTTAGGTGTACAAGCTGACGTATAACTAACTGGCCTGCATAAGATAACGAGAAAAAACCCCACATATTTTAAGACAGGATTTTTTTAAAAATAGATATTTTTTAACTTTTGGGACAATATGGTCTGATAAAGAGTACATTTATGTACATGTTTAAGCCAGAATGATTTGACATTTAAATATGACTTCCCTTCAACTTTAAGGATGAACCTTTGAAAATCTCACAGAATTTGCTTTAATCAATTATCTAAAAGTTGGAAGAAAGATATACCCATCCACCTTAACATGCAGCATCTGGTAACAAACCCTCATGGTGAAACAGAGTGGTGGTGGAATCATTCTGTGGGGCTGTTCACTTTAAGCAGGATTATAGTGGAATTCAAAACATAAAGGCTTTGGGATGTTTTGAAAGTCTAGGTTTTATTTCTATCTTTGTAAAAGTAAAGTTTTGTTTTTTTTTTAAGGAGAAGTGAAGTAGTGGTTCAGGAGGCCGAGCTTACCTGCTGTAGACCAGACAGTCCATGTGATTGATTTCTTTATCCGAGCGGTGCCTCCTGTAGTCCTCCCATAAATCCTTAATGGCTGTGACAGACAGGATGAAAACCACCGGAGCCAGAGCCAGCTCAGGCTGAAAGGCGTTAACAACCGGGACGAAATTAAGCAAAGCGATAAAAACGAAGTAGACATTAGCAAAGCGGTGAAACTGCTCGAAAAGATTCTTGGGCAGGAATGACAGCACGGTGTACTTTGTGGTCTTAATTTTGTTGTTAGCGTAGTGTCTGTTGGGATTTTCCTCTCCTTTGGCTCTGTCATAAAGGATGTTTGCGTGAACTGTTCTGGTTTTGTTCTCCTTGGGTTTTTTCTTTCGTTGCCTTTTGGCTTTTGAAGCTTTGTCCATCCCGGTGTCTTCGCTCCTCTCTCGCGCCATAGTCTGACCCAAACTTTTCCGCAGTTAACGTTTTCGCGTCCGCTCACACAAAGACACCAAGAAAAGTGAAGACTATGTTATCATTCTTTTAGAAAAAAGAAGAAAAAAGTTACTACCGGTTGTTTGCTTCATTCACGGGAATCTATCGTTTTTTTTATCCATATCGACTCCTGCTTGGCGAGTCGGAGGAAAACTTTGCCTGTTTGGCTTCTTTTTTTCTCCCCTTCTGACTGTTGGGAAGGATGCTTGGAGTAGGGAGGGCTCGGACTTCCTGCGGCTGAAGCGCAGATCTGTAGCTAACATGGATGGGTCGCTGCTAAGTGTCTCGAGCTGAAGAATAGCTTTCACATCGATGGTTCCGCGCAGCCTCAGCAAATATGGATGGTCGTAGGCGGATCAGGGGTCGCACTTTAGTGGAAATCTGACCTGGTGGCCCCTCCTCGACCCAGCCTTTTTTTTCTTTTTGCCACGCGGTATAATTTAGTTGACACAACCCACTGTAAGAAAAAAAGAAAATAAAAAGTAACTTTTTTGTATGTGTCAAATGTGTAAATTTTTAATTTAAATTCTCAGTTACCTTTCGTGGACACATCTTGATTTTTAGATAATTATTTAGAAATACTAAAAGTTAAGATATATGATTTGTAATGTAAAAATTGGTGTAAAACCCTTAGAAAAATAATAAATAAAATACAAAAAAGGGTGTCAATTAAAATGTTTTGGTGGTAAAACTTTATGAAAATTGTTATTAAGTATATAAAATTTCCAAATGACTAATTTAAAAGATACATAATTTATTTATTTTTGACCGATGAATAAGAAGTTAGGCATATTATTGTGTGCGTTTCCCTTCTCAGTCATGGCATGTAAAATGATTGATTTATAATGAAGGCAGGAGGCTGTTTATCGTAAAATGACTGAATAAAACCTACTTCTTTCCCTTCCACTGCTTCTCCTACCGATATTTATTATAATGAGGGTAATTATAATGATTTTAGTTGGACCTTATGTATCAAAACATACTAAAAGTGAGGAAATTGTGCTTGAGCAGTAATTTTTTTCTTGTTACAGACTTACAAGGAGAGACACAATGACATCTGACCCCCGCTAACAATCATAAGCTCATTCTGGTTTATCCTTAAGTGCTCCCATGCAAGAATGGAAAAGTCTCACCAATGTATTGTGGGTCTTACCTGGAATCTCCACCCAGTGGGATGGGCCTGGAACAGCTTCAAAGGTAGAATCTAAGAAGGGATCCTGAAGAAAAAATTCCAAACAACCTTCAGTGTCTCATTTTCATGCAGAGGTGTAATGGCTCTATTCCAGCCTTGTTTCAGAATCAGAATCAGACATACTTTAATAATCCCAGAGGGAAATCACAGAACTCCTAAATCTCTCTAAATCCAAACTGAATTCAGCAATGAGGAAGTTAGATTCAACCACCCGGAAAAACATCATCAAATCATTTTATTTCACCTATCTGGTCCAACCAATCTTTTGGTTAAAACAGCCTATCTAATTTGGTAATGTTTTTAAGCAATCTGTATTGGTAAAAGGTAAAACCAATACAAATTTGCCACTTTGACAAAATATATTTGTTAACTGGTATAATGGCATTAAAAGCAGAGGTTAAAGCATCAACCCTTTGAATGCTTCTTGGACTTCACTAATAGTTAAAGGTGTAGTGGAGGATTTTTGCTAATTTTTGAGAAGACCCACCCGATCCAAAAAAATGCGCATGCACCTGCACTACAGGGGGAATGCCTATTAAACATGTGCGAGAGCGTGCACAAGCCCCTGCACTATACCTTTAACGCTAATGATAAAACCAAGTTTAAACCCAAGATTTGCATGTTGTGCATGTCTAATTCATGTAACTGTTCTCTTACCTCCCATCACTATTACACACTACACTTGACTACAGCCAAAACACTCAGACTAGTAAACCATCAATTGCCATTTTATTGGTTGTTTGGTTGGCCAATTAAATAAACTGAATTGAATTGAGTTGAAGTGTTTGCATTTTTTAGCTCTAGTCATATTTAGATATTATCAGACTTTTCATCTGCTTTATCGGAGGTTTCCAGAGTAGCAAACTGCTCTTTGTATGAATTAATATTTTAAATAATAAAGTATCAACCTATTTTTTGTTTTATTCTTGTTTGGTGGCCCCATGAAAAAACAGTGGCCCCACCCTGCCACCCCTAATAAATTAGTTCTATAATCAGTTTTTAATCACAATTTAAAGCAGCTTAAAGTTTCAGCACTTTAATAGTTTTCTGTGTGTGTGTCCCAGATTAGTGGAACATAAGAACTAAAAGCTGCTTCTTTATGTTTGGTTCTGGTTCTGAGTATATAGAGTAGATTTGATCCAGAAGACATGAGAGGTCTGGATGGTTTATGTTCTGACAACAAGTCTGTAATGTATTTTGGAGCTAAGTCATTCAGTGTTTTTTCGACCACATACTTATTTCAAAGTTTATTCTCTGAGATACAGGGAGCCAGTGGAAGGACTTTAGAACTGGGCTGATGTTCTCTACTCTCTTAGTTTTAGTAAGGAAGCTGGTAGCTGCATTCTTGATCCGTAGCAGCTGTTGCAGTAATCTGTTCTACTAAATATGAGCACATTGATTAATTTTTCAAGGTCCTGCTGAGGCATAATTCATTTAATCCTGGAGATGTTCTTTAGGTGATAGAAGGCTGATTTAGTTACTGTCTTTATGAGCCTCTGAAAGTTCAGCCAGTCCATCATTAGATGCAGATTTGAGCCTGATTGGTGGTTTTTAGCTATATATATGTGTGCTAACTTTTAAATGCTCTTTTTTTTGGTCCAAAAACTATTACTTGAGTTTTGTTTTGATTCAGCTGAAGGAAATGTTGTCCCATTCTTGCATTGATTTCCTATATGTATTTACTCAAAGCCTGAGTGATTAAATAGTCACCTGGTGAGAACGTAATGTCTTGTGCAGGAGAAGAAGACCCCCAGCCTTACATGTTGGGTCAAAGAGCTGGTGGTGATTCTTACTTATTATCTTTTTCTAACAAAATATCCGCTTTTAACGCCTGTTTTATTAACTGTTTTCGTTGCCATCTGTTTAGCTACACGAAGCAACGCCATGTCTTTTTTTTTCAGGAGACTTTATGTTTCTTAATCACAGTTAGCACAGTTACTGAACAAATCTCCGACCATGTTGTCTTACAAAGTTTCCATCCATAAGGCTCCTTTCAGGCTGGAAGAGGAAGGAAACATTACTATAAACTGCACTCAGAAAAATCTTAGATATGCAAAAGCCTTTGTTGCACAGTTGGTAAACATTCAGCTGTTAAGAACAGCATTTAGAAAGTGCTGCCTCTGTAAAAAACAACATTCCTTGTGCAAAGTTTTTTGAAAAGAGACTTTTATTTAAGGGAAATGCAAAGCTCAGAGGAAGAAACAACTAGCTATAAAAGAGTCTGACAAGCTTAAACATGCTTTCACTGTATGAAATGAAGAGAACATAAGTTTAAGGCATAGAAATTAAGAGCAAGAATAATGGTAAACTGCTGCAAACTGCTATCAATGAAATTACAATATTTGATAAACCTGATTTAATACCAAATACAGCTTGTAATTAACAAGTTCCTACAAAATAAAAGCTGTCCAAACATAAGAAACATGATCCCTGCAGTGTTTAATGAGGAATAGATTTAGGGAATTAATTGTAATTTTTTGGATTACATTTCACTTGCTATAACCAAGCATTTAGGCCACAATGTATAGATCAATGGATACAGTTTTTATGTTTTTTTTCCTTGTGTCCTGTTTTGCCAATATACCTCTGGAAATCGATGTCCCAGAGTTAGATGATATCTCAACAGATTTGCTTTAACAAGCAGAGCACTATGACTGTTGCCATAAGGGTCCGCTTGGTACTTATATATGAAACATTATTGGAAATTATTTAGGGAGTAAAATCGTAAAATAACGGATACAGAGACAAAAAGAGAGGTGAGTAAGATAGAGGGGATAAGAACTAAGGGGATAGTGAAAAAGAAAGGCATAAACAACTGCATGAAGAGAGAGAAAATGAAACAAAACAGCAAAAATGGACGACACAGGACATATACAGTAACTCCTGAAAGAAATAATGCAACCGCTTTTGGCAAATACTTAATCATATTTAGTTACTTTAACACAATTTTTTACGTAAGTTTTACATCCTACCCTGCTAACATGAAACAATTGTGTTAAAGTAACTAAATATGATTAATTAAATGCCAAAAGCAGTTGCAATATTCCACACCTTTATGAGACGAGAGGGAAAGAAATCAGAAAACATAACAAAAAGAACATAATAAAAAGAAAAAAACTATGTAAATATCACAAAAAGCTTCCAGAGCAGCGGGTATCATTTAGATAATAGTGATGGGTTGAGATACATTTTTTAATCTGGATTAATCTCACTGCAATCTTGGAATTAATCTACATTAATCTAGATTAAAATGGCTCATTTGATTTCTGCCAAAGGGCTTTCTGAATCAGAATCACAATTACTTTATTAATCCCTTGCTGGAAATTATTTTCTTGCAGTGCAACCTTTTACAGAGATAAAAATAAGATTGTAAGTACAAATAAGATATAAGAATAAAATAAGGATGAGAATAAAATAAGGATGATGTGTGTGCTACCTAAATAATAAGTAAAAGTAAGTCTTTGAACATGTCTCATCTCTGTCAGCTCTTCTCTTTCCAAAATGCATCACAAAATGCATGAAAAAGCTTTTGTACAATAACTGGTCATGAAAATAAATAATATTCAATAAGATGTATTTGTATTGTATTATTCTGAACTGTAGGCACACATAGGCATACAGGTCATGAACCTTGGAAATAACTAAAACTTACAAAACTGACAGACAGGGCACTAACAGAAGGGAAACAGGGAACAAACAGCAAAGGAAACATCAAACAATGATCTGGCCTTGATAGCTGGCTTGGACCGAATATAAAGCAGAACCGACAGGTGGATGAGATCACAGATGATTAGGAACTGGGCAGAACTAGTCAGGTGAGTGAAATGAGCAACTAAGACCAGCTATCTGAGCAAAGCATGACAGTGATGTGAAGGTTTTTAAAAATGTATCATATGAAACTCTAGCTCTAGAAAGGAAATAGGCTAAACAAATACCACAGAAGCAACATTTTCAAAAAGTGTCCCACTTAACCCACATTCACCTTAGCAATCATTGCTTTAAAGTGTAGAGGGCGGGACTTTTCAGAAATTGGCAAAAATCCTTCACTATACCTTTAAGCAAACCCAACGGCTTTATAGCTGCATCCATGTTAGCACATCATGTTTGATGTGTTAAGAGTAGGCCTACACACCAGACTGATTCATTCTCGCCCCCAGATATACATCCATGACAGATGTACATTGGCGCTAAGTCATGCTATAGACACAGCACCCAAACACTGATAACGGCCCACCACTATTAGATATCCATGTGTGTTGAATGCAAAACCTTTGGTTATTACAGAATGTTATTCAGGTGATATATATCTTTAGCTGCAGCTTAGTATTTATTATTGGTGTGTATCCGTGACCACCTGAAAACCAACTCCAGTGGTATGCATGCTTGTGTATAAATGATTTACAAAGCATCTTCAGAAGGAAAATATACTTAATAGCAGGCTGCCCCAGACTTGCCCTAAAGGGCCCAGGATAAATAAAGGGTCAACACAAACCCCAGATCAAGGGGACACAAGGAGGGCGGACATAGGGATGGCCACACGTACCAGAGAAGGGCAGACGAGAGCCTGGATGAGAACCCAGGGGTCTAAGGTCCTGGTGTGCACAACCTCCCTAAGTGGGGACCCCACAGGGCCAGGAGGCCAAGGCCTGGCCCGGCCCAGCAGCAACAAGGAATGAGAAAGGGAACACTGAAGTACCCGACCAATTTTGGTATCTAATCGCAATTTTTTGGATTATATTTAATTTGCTACACCCAAGTGTTCAGGTCACAATGTAGAAATCAATTAATGCAGTTTTTTTTTTTTTTTTTTTTTTAAGCCAGATTCTTATACTGATATTGATATCAGTCTGATTATCGTGGAATTCTGTTGCCTTAGGTGGTATTTACCTGCAGTAGGGAAGTAGCTAAAGATAGTTCTAAGGTTTTTGGACTCCAGTGAATCCCAGTGAGAACCTTTATTCACTTGTGGAGAAAAGTCAAAACATCAGTGAACTTTCCCAGGCATTGCTGCCCTTTCACAATCCTCCAAAAGAGGATCCATGATTTATCCAGGAGGTCGCAATGAACCCATAGCAGCATCTACGGGGATGCAGACCTCTGCGGGCTATATTCCCAACTCAACTACCTCCCGAACTTCAGCCAGCGCCTTTGTTTGTCTATTTTATTACTGGACAGATTAATTTGTCCAGGTGTGTCTGGCCAATGTTGTCATGGTTACTTGAGTCAGACATAGAGTACCTGGACTAATCAGTCTGTCCGTAAGAAAGAGAGGAAACAAAGGAATGTGCTTAAGTTCAGGAAGTAGTGGCATTTCTTTACTTGCAATTTACCTCATTACTTATGCGCTCATGAAGTGGTGGTTTGCTGAGCAAGTTGTTGGCTAGAGTCACGTGTTTAGCGAGAGTTCAATCATCACTTAAACAAGCCTTTTGCATGTGTTGTTTTAAGTTGTTCTTAAAGATCAATTCGTGACACCGGTAAAGGATACTTTCGGGTTCCTTGTGAAAATATTAAAAAAAAGGCAAGGCAAGGCAAGGCAAGGCAAATTTATTTGCATAGCAGAATTCAGTACAAAGACAATGCAAAGTGCTTTACATGATTCAAAGCAAGTAGGAAAAAAAATAAATACAATAAAAAATGCAGAAACAAAAAAGAATATTAAAAACAGTCACACTAAAGAAAATAAAAAAAGTTGAACTAATGATGTTTCAGTTGAACTGTTTAACTAGAACAGTCGAAGGCAATCCTAAACAAATCTGTTTTTAGTCTTGATTTAAAGGAACTCAGGCTTTCCGCACTTTTACAGTTTTCTGGAAGTTAGTTCCAGATAAGTGGAGCATAGGAACTAAATGCTGCTTCTCTATATTTATTTAAAAAAAAGGTTAGTAATTTACTTTGACGTTAATTTACATATAAAGATCCTTTCAGTGTCATGAGCAGGGATTTGAAGATGCATTCAAAGTATTATATAAGACATGCAGCTGTTTGTTTACTGGTCAAAGATGGCAGTTGCTGTTGCTAGAACCCGTCAAAACAGCACCATTTTAACCTTTGTTTCTATTTCCACTTTCCTTTATGTTTTTTTTTTTCTTTTTTTTCCTTGGCTGGTCCTTGGCTAGCCCACTACAATTCCTTTTTAAACATCTAAAATATTATTTCTTTAATGATTTGTGGACATTAAGATCTAAAGAGAAGTGTTTTCTCCTGGTCAGACCCTGTAGTTCAGTGGAGTCAGAGTAAACAAATATGCACGCCCATGAGAAGGCCACTGGTTGGAAGTTGGAAGGGGATTTTGCTGCCATTCGGCTACCATTTGACTGGCTTTTGACTGGGAAGGGCCATTTTGAATGGCTGCTACTGTAGACTGGGCGCCTACAGGGAAACTTGGCCACAAGAAAGAGAAACTGCAATATATACTGTATGATACTTACTTGTCAGATACTTATATTACTCTTTGTGATACAAGTTATGCCTTTCAGGACCTTAACTCTGACTTCTTTAACCAATCCACAGATGAAAAAGTTGTAGGCATTCTTGCTTTTCCAAGCCTTCATTTGTTTAGCAGTGTAAAAGCTTGTTTGTAACACTATATAGTTTAAAATATCTGGAACTGAACTGTCGGGTATTTTAATAAAACGTAAGTCTTGGATAAGGATCTATTCCGTCACACAATTAGACTTTTTCGATGTATCGATTCTGAGAATTATAATCTAAAGCATTGAAATATTTGGAAGAAGAGTCGCATTTCCTTCGGCAGCCATTTTTAGTTGGCCTTACCACCACTTAATTAACTGGAAATGAGTGTTTCCATTAAAAACAACATGGAATTTGTGTAAAACATACTTGAGATCAAATACAGTAGTGGTAGTCTGATGGTTTGTGGCAGCATTTCTGATTCAGGACCAGGTGGGAAAAGAAAACGGTGATGAACGATGTATTCTGCTCTCTACCACAATATCTAGGCATATATATATATATATATATATATATATATATATATATATATAGGCATCAGTTGCGACTTGAAACTCATTTAGACATGTAAAGGCTTTGTGCCAAAACCTCTCCATAGATTGAAAATAAATAAATAAATAAATAAAATAAATGTGTCACTTTATATTTGTTTATCATGTTGTTTTTGTTTCGTTTTACTTATGATTTGTCATTGGTTGGTTATTTGGGTGCACACATTTGGTTGAGTCATTTTGCCACATTTATCTTATTTTCAACTAGTTATTTACTTTTGAGTTGCCAGGTGCTGTGAGGTTGCCGTGTGTGCTTGGCTGGGCCAGTGAAGCAGGAGTACCAGATACAAATAATCTCAGTCGCACTGAGACTTAATTGGTCTCTTCCACTTATTTTTGGAAGTGGCGTTGGGAAGTTTAAGTTTTCTCATTTCGTTAGGTTTTCGTTTTACTTCAATTATTTTCTCTTAGTTTGCTGATTTTGTATTGTATGGATTAGTTTGCTCTTTATGTTTGTTTTTTTTTAGATCGGTGTATGTAATGTTCCCACTTCCCATTGTTCATTTTTGGGTCCAGATTTATGTTTAGAGCTCATAATTTTAGTAAAGTAAATTTGTTTAGAAAATAAATAAATAAATAAATTCTCCATAGAGATTAAAAAAGATGCATTACCAATTATTATACCTAAAATTATGTACAGGGAAGTTACATGATCATTTATTGCTAGAGTGCTTTGGAAGACATTTTTACCCTAATAATTTATCATTTAAAAAATGTATTCTTAAATCATTAATCAAGGTTGTCCTGGATCTAAAGCATGTACGATTGAAAAAAAATCTAGATCAAATGCGTTTTAATGACAATGCATTGCACATAGTTGTTTTGGCACAAGGTTAAAAAACAACAACTTTAAATTGAGGGTGAAAACTATTTTCTGGGGGAACATTTCAAAGGAAAACAGTCACCCATGTCGCCCTCTATAAACTGAGAGGACAGGACTCTTAAGGTGCTGAAATATTAACACCTCCTGAGGCTGACTGGCCTCTTAGCCAGCCGGTTCACTGGAGGTGATAAATCAAAGGCCCATTGCAGGGCGGTCCGAAGCAATTTGCTACAGCACGATCCAGCTGTTGGGTTCAGAAATAATGGCTGATTGTACACTGCGGCATCTTGGCATGGAGAACAATTCAATTTCCAAATGATGAATGACCAGAGTGGTCGGTTCTAATACAGCAGGCTGAGTATGGCACAGCGGCTGTACCAAAAGAAAAAAAGGTTAGGCTTTTTAAGTAAAAATAAAAATCGTTCTAAAGAAAGACAAGTTTTGTGCACATAGTGTTTGCCTCAGCTTAAACAGAGCAGAGGTTAATCTGCATTAACTGTTATTGCAGTTGTGTATATGTGTATGTGTATACAGCAATCCCATTAGATACATTGCAAAACCACTGACGTTACAACTGGAAGTATCATTTTAACACATCCAGAGATTTAAATTGTGGCTCATATTTATTTCCAAGAGCTGACACTATGTTTTGATAAGATGAAGAACATCTGGAACCATGAAATTAAAATGACTACTATTCTTGCCCAAGAATTTCTTAACTGTGGTTGGCTTATTCTGATAAAATAACGTGTTTTGATCTTGAACATCTTTAAGGTCATTATGCTACTAGTAGTGGGATTCCCATTATAATCTCTTTTTTTCACTTTTTTCCCACAATGTTGTGTATTTACTACCATCTATCTTATGATTAATCCTGACCCAGTTTCTGTCTGTCAGCTGAAGAAGCAGCCTGTCTCACTGTTAACAACAGTCTGGATTGGTATCATAATATTTTACTTGGATCATTTACATATTCCTTCATTATTCATTCAACTGTATTTACATATAATATTCAATTTGCCACTTTTGAATAGTGTCCATTTTTTACCCTCATATATCACACTTATATCTGTTTAATTTAAGGTTGCTTGTTAAGGTTTTCCATTTCTGAAATGTCCTCCACATTCCTGATCAAATCGTCTTGATTAAGTTTGTCTGGCTTCAGCCATGTTTTTGTTATTGCTATTTTTATTTGCAGCCTAGATAACCTTTCTTAGAACATATCTTCTTCCCTCACCACATCTGTTACATTCACCAAATACATCACCAGACAACTGTGTGGAATTTTAGCCTCTGTTGATCCAACTTTTTCTTCCACATCCAGTTATTTCTGTGCAGCTCCAAAAAATGTGATAATGACTGTTGTCTAATTCTTTACATTTTATCTAACATTCTTGTACGGTACTCTGTTTACTTTTAATTTTAAGAATTAAGAATCATGTTAGATTTTTTCCAACTAAACTCCTTCCATAACAATTAATTCATTGCTATATTTCCCACATTTGAAACAATGTATCATCAATTATTAAACTTTAGTTCTGTTTCCCAATTTTCTTTTTCTTTTTTAATTTTGCACAAATTTTGTAGTGTCAAATTAATAGCTGTCCTCTCAATAGTTTCTCTAATTCAAAATTGTGCCAAATTGATTGTCTCTTGAAGGGTCCAAAAACACTCCAACCAATTTATAAGATTTCCAAAGCTTGAGATATACAGGTGCTGGTCATAAAATTAGAATATCATGAAAAAGTAGATTGATTTCAGTAATTCCATTTAAAAAGTGAAACTTGTATATTATATTCATACATTACATACAAACTCATATATTTCAGATGTTTATTTGGTTTAATTTTGATGATTACAAATGACAACAAATGAAAATCTCAAATTCATCATATCAGAAAATTAGAATATTGTGAAAAGGTTCAAAATTGATGGCCCCTGGTGCCACACTCTAATCAGCTAATTAACTCAAACCACCTGCAAAAGCCTTTAAATGGTCTTTCAGTCTAGTTCTATAGGCTACACAATCATGGGGAAGACTGCTGACTTGACAGTTGTCCAAAAGACGACCATCGACACCTTGCACAAGGAGGGCAAGACACAAAAGGTCATCGCTAAAGAGGCTGGCTGTTCACAGAGCTCAGTGTCCAAGCACATTAATAGAGAGGCGAAGGGAAGGAAAAGATGTGGTCGAAAAAAGTGTACAAGCAAGAGAGATAACCGCACCCTGGAGAGGATTGTGAAACAAAACCCATTCAAAAATGTGGGGGAGATTCACAAAGAGTGGACTGCAGCTGGAGTGAGTGCTTCAAGAACCACCACACACAGACGTATGAAAGACATGGGTTTCTGCTGTCGCATTCCTTGTGTCAAGCCACTCTTGAACCACAGACAGCGTCAGAAGCGTCTTGCCTGGGCTAAAGAGAAACAGGACTGGACTGCTGGTGAGTGGTCCAAAGTCATGTTCTCTGATGAAAGTAAATTTTGCATTTCCTTTGGAAATCAAGGTCCCAGAGTCTGGAGGAAAAGAAGAGAGGCACTTCATCCACGTTGCTTGAAGTCCAGTGTAAAGTTTCCACAGTCAGTGATGGTTTGGGGTGCCATGTCATCTGCTGGTGTTGGTCCATTGTGTTTTCTGAGGTCCAGGGTCAACGCAGCCACATACCAGGAAGTTTTAGAGCACTTCATGCTTCCTGCAGCTGACCAACTTTTTGGAGATGCAGATTTCATTTTCCAACAGGACTTGGCACCTGCACACAGTGCCAAAGCTACCAGTACCTGGTTGAAGGACCATGGTATCCCTGTTCTTAATTGGCCAGCAAACTCTCCTGACCTTAACCCCATAGAAAATCTATGGGGTATTGTGAAGAAGAAGATGCAATACACCAGACCCAACAATTCAGAAGAGCTAAAAGCCACTATTAGAGCAACCTGGGCTATCATAACACCTGAGCAGTGCCACAGACTGATCGACTCCATGCCACGCCGCATTGCTGCAGTAATACAGGCCAAAGGAGGCCCAACTAAATACTGAGTGCTGTACATGCTCATACTTTTCATGCTCATACTTTTCAGTTGGCCAACATTTCTATAAATCCTTTGTTTTTATTGGTCTTCAGTAATATTCTAATTTTCTGATATGATGAATTTGAGATTTTCATTTGTTGTCATTTGTAATCATCAAAATTAAACCAAATAAACATCTGAAATATATGAGTTTGTATGTAATGTATGAATATAATATACAAGTTTCACTTTTTAAATGGAATTACTGAAATCAATCTACTTTTTCATGATATTCTAATTTTATGACCAGCACCTGTATTTTAAAACCAAACATAGTTTAAATTTCTCCTTGACTCTCTCTGACCTGTTTCTTGGATCCTTTTTACTTTTCTTACTAATGTTCTCCACAAAACTTCAAGAGGTCTTCTTAGAAAAACAGATTTATAATAAAATTAAATGACACACCAGTGAACATGATTTACTTCTGAAAGCAGTCACTTGCTCTGGGTTACGTCCACGTTATTAGATTTAGAGGGCTTGAATGTATGGGCATGCAATGCTCATTAAGATACGTCAAAGAATACAGAAACCAAGAAAACACAGCTCCTATATAAAGTAACAGAAACTTCGGTAATATTTAAAGGTTTGTGCTTGAAAAGAGCAGTCTTAAATCAGACTAAAAAAGTTACTATCAGGAAAAATGTAATCTTCCCCCCAAAAAAGAGGTTGTCAGATTCTGACATCATGCTGCCTGCCAGAAGAGGGCATGGTCCTCCAATCAGTCAAATTATGTGCTCTACTCCATGTGTACTACTGCAGTGTAAATGGGCACATGTGGGAATAAAAAAAATATGGGCTTGGATATTTTGTAAGGAAATTAAACCAATGTCACACCTGAAAGGTCAGACAAAAACAATTTGCTGTTCTTGTGTAATATCTGATCCTGACAAACTTAAACATCTTCATACATTGCTTTTGAATGTCTAGACTGTGGTGACACATAATTCAATTCAATTCAATTCAGTTTATTTATATAGCGCCAAATTCACAACACATGTCATCTCAAGGCACTTTACAGTTCAACCAGATCATACAGTCAAATTGATACAAAGTTTTCTATCTAAGGAAAACCAGTTGATTGCATTGACTCATTGACTCAAATACAATCCCCCACAATAAGCATGCTTGTAGCGACAGTGGAGAGGAAAAACTCCCTTTTAACAGGAAGAAACCTCCAGCAGAACCAGGCTCAGTGTGAGCGGCCATCTGCCGAGGCCGACTGGGGTTCAAGGAGACAGAAGCAGAGATACAAAAAGCAGCTGTAAAAGGCGGCCCCGTCCAGGAAACACGCAGCCAGGCAGACGAGCTCCGAGGCAGCTCCCATGCCAGAGGACGAAGAGAGCACATCCACTCAGTCACGGTCAGAGAAACAGGACCACACTGGAAAACAGGCCGATCTCCAACATCTATAAACAAGGGTGTTGATAGAAGCAGCACAGCTGATGTTTCTTTCCATGATGACGTCACAGCCAAACAGGAACAGACGAGGCAAAGCTACTCTGAGGAAAAGCAGAGAGAGCAGAAGGTTAGAGATTGAACTAACAGATTCTGCAGAATAGGAGAACAGAGAGAGAATGAAGCAGAATGATGAAATGGGGGTCCCTATGTCCTCCAAAAGTCTAAGCCTATAGCAGCATAACTATAGAGATAGCTCAGGATAACCTGAGCCACCCTAACTATAAGCTTTATCAAAAAGGAAAGTTTTAAGCCTAGCCTTAAAAGTAGACAGGGTGTCTGCCTCACGGATTAAAACT
Organism: Cyprinodon tularosa; assembly: GCF_016077235.1. Taxonomy (NCBI): domain Eukaryota; kingdom Metazoa; phylum Chordata; class Actinopteri; order Cyprinodontiformes; family Cyprinodontidae; genus Cyprinodon; species Cyprinodon tularosa. The sequence continues at coordinate 38,729 of NW_024038006.1, forward strand.
GGTAGTTGGTTCCACAGGAGAGGAGCCTGATAACTAAAAGATCTGCCTCCCATTCTACTTTTAGAAATTCTAGGAACCATTAGTAAACCTGCAGATTGAGAGCGAAGTGCTCTGTTAGGAACATTAGGAACAATCAGATCTCTGATATAAGATGGAGCTTGGCCATTTAAGGCTTTATATGTGAGAAGGAGGATTTTAAATTCTATTCTTGATTTAACAGGAAGCCAATGAGGAGAAGCCAGGATAGGCGAGATATGATCTCTCTTTTTCATTTTCATTAGAACTCTGGCTGCAGCATTTTGGATCAGCTGAAGGCTTTTAACTACAGTTTGTGGACTTCCTGATAGTAAAGAATTACAATAGTCCAGCCTTGAAGTAACAAATGCATGGACTAGTTTCTCAGCATCACCCCTGGACAGGATATTTCTAATTTTTGTAATGTTCCTCAGATGAAAGAAGGAAATTCTAGAAACCTCTTTGATGTGGGATTTAAATGACAGGTCCTGATCAAAAATAACACCAAGATTTTTTACTTTATTATCTGAAATCAGTTTAATCCCATCCAAATGAAGTGACTGGCTAATCAGTTTCTTTTTCAGAGACTCTGGTCCAAAGACTATAACTTCTGTTTTGTCTGCATTCAGGAGCAGAAAGTTAAGAGTCATCCAGGTTTTTATGTCTTCAAGACATGCCTGTAATCTATGTAATGGGTTAGCTTCATCTGGATTTATAGACAGATATAGCTGGGTATCATCAGCGTAACAGTGGAAATTAATCCCATGCTGTCTAATAATTCTACCAATTGGGAGCATGTATAAAGTAAAGAGAATTGGTCCTAGCACTGATCCCTGTGGTACTCCACAGGTAACCTTTGAGCGTGTTGAAGATCTATCATTAACATGAACAAACTGAATTCGATCAGATAGATAAGATTTAAACCAGTCTAGTGCTGTTCCTTTAATTCCAACAAAATATTCAAGTCTTTCTAAAAGAATATTATGGTCAACTGTATCAAATGCAGCACTAAGATCCAACAGGACGAGCACAGATACAAGTCCATTATCTGAGGCCATGAGAATATCATTAGTGACTTTCACCAGAGCTGTTTCAGTGCTATGATGAGCTCTAAAGCCAGACTGAAACTCTTCAAAAAGTTCATTATGGTGGAAGTGATCGCAAACTTGTTTGGCAACTACTTTCTCAAGAATTTTGGATAAGAAAGGAAGATTGGATATAGGTCTATAATTGACCAAGTCATCTGGGTCAAGAGACGGTTTCTTAAGCAGAGGTTTAATTACAGCAACCTTAAAAGCTTTAGGTACATATCCCTGTAACAGAGATAGATTAATCACATCTAAAATGGAGGAGGAGATCAAAGGGAATACCTCCTTAAATAACCTGGTTGGAACTGGATCTAACATACAAGTTGAAGGCTTAGATGAAGACAATAATTTTGCTAATTCAGAGAGTTCAACTGGATCAAAGCAGTCTAAACGCGGTTCAGATTCCATGACTACCTCAGGTACAATCGCGGATAGAGGAGTGCTTATGATCTTATTTTTAATAAGATCAATCTTATTTATAAAGAATCCCATAAAATCATTGCTGCTAAGAGCAGGTGGAATGGACGGTTCAACAGAGCTATGGCTCTGGGTGAGTTTGGCAACTGTATTAAAAAGAAATCTAGGATTATTCTTATTCTCCTCTATTAATGAGGAGAAGTATGCTGCTCTTGCTTTACAAAGGGTCCTCTTATACAGCAGTAAACCATTTTTCCAGACTAGGAAGGACTCTCGCAGGCCTGTGGAGCGATATTTTCTCTCCAGTTTCCTAGCATTTTGCTTCAAAGTACGCAGCTCTGCATTAAACCAAGGAGCAAGCTTTCTATTTTTAACGGTTTTCATTTTCAAAGGAACTAATGATAATGAGATTTTTAAAAAGAAATTAGCCAAACTGTTACAATCTCAAAGCAACAAATAAACACTTCTGTTAGTCTCTGCCAGTGGGACCACTGGGTTAACATAACACTGAAACAAAGTCCGGTATTGCAACAGAACAGGCTATAAACGGCATATCTTTACTCAAATCCATACTGTTTTATGCTAGTTATACAGAAGTTTATCAGAGTCAGTCATATTTCCTATAATTAGTCACTGAGAGACCAGAAGGAGCCTCATTATTCTCCACTGACCTTAATTTTGAACTAAACTAGCTGATCAGTAGGATGAAAAAAATAAATCATTTGACCCAGTTTTAATACACAGTATTGATTACTGAAAAAAAAAGCGTATAGTTTAAATAAAAGTAAAGTATCATTTAAGAAAAACTTGAGTTAGGCTTTCAGAACTTAACCAGAATAAAAATGACTCTCCTGTGTTAAAACGTTTACTGTCCCAATAACAGAACACAGCACAAATATATAAGCAAAAAACTTTTAGGGGAAAGTATTTTATTCTTTTCTTTCAATATAAAAAAAAATAAAAACAGTCCCACTGTTGAACCAGCTACCATTTTTATTATGTGAGGCAGACACCCTGTCTACTTTTAAGGGTAGGCTTAAAACGTTTCTTTTTGATAAAACTTACAGTATAGTTAGAGTGGCTCAGGTTATCCTGAGCTATCTCTATAGTTATGCTGCTTTAGGTTTAGACTTCTGGAGGACATAGGGACCCCCATTTCATCATTTTGCTTCATTCTATCTCTATTCTCCCACTCTGCAGAATCTGTTAGTTCAATCCCTAACGTTTTGCCATCTCTGCTTTTTCTCATAGTAGCTTTGCCTCATCTGCCATTGTTTATAATACATTTTATTTAAAAAGGCGCCTTTCTGGACACTCAAGGTCACCGTACAAAAACATAAAAAGTGTTAGAAAAAATAAAAAATAAAAATTATAATTATAAAGACATTTAAAAACATAAAAAAAATACAGAGGCTGTGACAGTGAAATTGATATTTTTAAAGAGAATAAGCAATCTTGAACAGATGGGTTTTGAGTTGTATTTTAAAATGGAGAATTGAGTCCTTATTTCGAAGTTGGGGTGGTAGAGAGTTCCAGAGGCGGGGAGCAGAGCAGCTGAACGCTCTCCTCCCCATGGTGGTGAGACGGGCGGAGGGGACAGACAGGTGCAAAGCAGATGAGGATCTAAGAGCACGGGAGGGGGTGGGAACTTGCAGGAGGTCTGACAGATATGGGGGGGCAAGATGGTGAAGTGCCTTGAAAGTCATCATGATAATTTTATATTGAATGCGGAACTGTATGGGGAGCCAGTGGAGCTGTCGGAGGACCGGAGTGATGTGGTGGATAGAGGGAGTTCTTGTTATGATTCGAGCAGCTGAGTTCTGGACCAGTTGTAGTTTGTGGAGTGATTTCTGAGGAAGTCCAAAGAGGAGGGACTTGCAGTAATCTAGTCGGGAGGTGACAAGGCTGTGCACAGGTATGGCAGTAGTGTGTGGGGTAAGGGAGGGACGGAGGCGGTTGATGTTTCTTAAGTGGAAGTAGGCAGACCGGGTAATGTTATTTATATGGGATTGGAAAGATAGTGTGCTATCGAGGATGACACCCAGACTCTTAACCTGGGGGGAGGGGGAGATGGAGGAGCTATCAATAGTGACTTGGAAACTGTCGGTTTTGGAAAGAGTTGATTTGGTACCAATGAGGAGAACCTCGGTTTTGCTACTGTTTAATTGAAGCAAGTTGTTGGTGAACCAGGCCTTTAATTCACAGATGCAATTTGTGAGGGAGGCGGGCGGAAGAGAGGACGATGGCTGCGTGGTGAGGTAGAGCTGGGTGTCATCGGCATAGCAATGGAAGTGGATATTGAATTTACGGAAGATATTGCCAAGGGGAAGGAGGTAGATGATGAAGAGCAGGGGCCCCAGAACAGAGCCCTGGGGCACACCTGAGGTGACGGGGGAGGGGGTGGATTTGAGGGTCTTCAGTTGAATGAACTGAGTGCGGTCAGAAAAATAAGAAATAAACCAGTCCAACGGAGTGCTCGTGATGCCAATGGAAGAAAGCCTACTGAGGAGGGTGGTGTGACAGATGGTGTCGAAGGCTGCACTCAGGTCGAGGAGGATGAGGATGGTGAGTAGTCCAGAATCAGATGCCATGAGGAGGTCATTGGTGATTTTGATGAGTGCTGTTTCAGTGCTATGGATTGGCCGGAAACCAGACTGAAATTCTTCATACAGGCTGTTGGCACATAGGTGAGAATGGAGCTGGGAGGCAACTGTTTTTTCAAGAATTTTGGAGATGAAGGGTAAATTGGAGATAGGACGGAGGTTGTTGAAGTTGGTGGGGTCGGCACCAGGTTTTTTTACAATCGGGGTGATGGCAGCAGTTTTGAGAGGTGTAGGGACAGTTCCAGTGGTGAGGGAGGAGTGGATGATAGCGGAGATGAGGGGAGCCAGAGAGGGAAGGCAGGTTTTGACAAGTTGTGTAGGGAGGGGGTCCAGTTGACAGGTGGCTGATTTGGATTTCCGGATGAGCTCTGTGATTTCCGAGACAGTTGGGGGATGGAAGGAGGAGAATAAATGTGTAGGCGGGGGGAGATCTGCTGAGTTGTTGAGATGAGCCGTTGATCCAAGGTTCTGGTGAATGTTCTTGATTTTTTCTGTGAAGTATGACATGAGGTCATTGCAGAAGGAGGTTGTGTAAAGGTGCAGGGGGAAAGGGTCCTGGGGTTTGATGGTATTGTTAAGTATAGAGAAAAGTGACTTAGAGCTCTGTTGATTGGCAGTGATTAAGTTGGAGTAGTACTGTGATTTGGTGCTGGCAATGGAGTCCTTATAGTGCATAATGTGATTATTGTACATTTCTTTGTGTATAGTAAGAACAGTTTTTCTGTAAAGTCTTTCAAGTTGCCGTCCTTTGGTTTTCATGCTTCTGAGATTTGGGGTGTACCAGGGGGAGGAGACGGAGAAAGAAACAAATCTATTTTTTAGAGGAGCAAGTGAGTCAAGAATATTATGGAGACCAGTGTTGTAGTGAAAAACCAGATCATCAGGGGTTAGCAGATTATTGAAGTCAAGGAGGCAGGATGAGTGGATACTGGAAATAAGGGTGGAGGGATCAATTTTCTTTATGTTCCGGAAGGATATGAGGCGGGATGTTTTAGAGACTGAGAGAGTAAGATTAACTGCAAATGAGAGGAGAAAATGGTCACTTATGGGGAGTTCATCAGATGTTATGTTGTGGGGGATGACACAAGAGCAACAGATTAAATCCAGAATATTTGGCTGTGACTTCATCCTGGAGAGAAATATCAGCTATTCTGCAGCCATCAACACCTTTGTTTATAGATGTTGGAAATCTTCTTGTTTTTCAGTGTGGTCCTGTTTTTCTGACAGTGACTGGCTGGATGTGCTCTCTTCGTCCTCTGACATGGGAGCTGGCTCGGAGCTCGTCTGCCTGGCTGTGTGTTTACTGGACGGGGCCGCCTTTTACATTTGCTTTCTGTATCTCTGCTTCTGTCTCCTTGAACCCCAGTCGGCCTCAGCAGATGGCCGCTCACACTTAGCCTGGTTCTGCTGGAGGTTTCTTTGTGATAAAAGGGAGTTTTTCCTCTCCACTGTCGCTACAAGCATGCTTAGTGTGAGGGATTGCCTTCCAGTCAATGAGTCGATGCAATCAACTGGTTTTCCTTAGATAGAAAACTTTGAATTCATTTGACTGCATGATCTGGTGAACCGTAAAGTGCCTCGAGATGACATGTGTTGTGAATTGGCGAGATATAAATAAACTGAATTGAATTGAAAATAGTCTAACAAAAACAGTTATTTGTTACATAAACCTTTCTTTACTCCTGATTCAGAAGTTTTTTGTTGCTCACCAAAAAAACATTAAAGTCGTTGTAAGAAGTATCTTTAAAATTAAAATGCACAAAAAGCAATTCCCTTCAGTAACGAAACAGGAAGCTGCTTCTTCCCTTTAGTCCACTTGTTGTGCCTCCATGGTAAAACTTTCTTAACATTTTCATTGTGTGAGGGAAGTGCAAGACAAACTGTGCAAACTTCAGTATTTCTGGGTACAATTTTTTGCTTTTGGCCTTAAATATTTGCCCCACTTTCCTTCTTTTTCCCAGTGGAATAACAAAGTAGTCAACTTAGTAGATGAACTCTTTCCTTGCAAGCCTTTTTTTTTTTAACCTTTCTGACTTTTTTGTATTTGTGTTGCAGCTTTTGTATTTACGTTGCGGGTTTTGTATTTGTGTTGCAGCTTTGTATTTGTGTTGTGACTTTTATATTTGTGTTGCAGCTTTTGTATTTGCATTGCGGGTTTTGTATTTGTGTTGCAGCTTTTATATTTGTGTTGTAGGTTTTGTATTTGTGTTGCAGCTTTTGTATTTGTGTTGTGGCTTTTGTATTTCCTTTACTGGTTTTGTATTTGTGTTGCGGCTTTTGTATTTATGTTGTGGGTTTTGTATTTGTGTTGCAGCTTTTGTATTTGTGTTGCAGCTTTTGTATTTGTGTTGTGGCTTTTGTATTTGCTTTACTGGTTTTGTATTTGTGTTGCAGCTTTTGTATTTGTGTTGTGGCTTTTGTATTTCCTTTACTGGTTTTGTATTTGTGTTGTGGCTTTTGTATTTGGTTGCGGGGTTTGTATTTGTGTTGCAGTTTTTGTATTTGTGTTGTGGCTTTTGTATTTGGTTGCAGGGTTTGTATTTGTGTTGCAGTTTTTGTATTTGTGTTGTGGCTTTTGTATTTGCTTTACTGGTTTTGTATTTGTGTTGCGGCTTTTGTATTTATGTTGTGGGTTTCTTATTTGTGTTGTGGCTTTTGTATTTGCTTTACTGATTTTGTATTTTTGTGCTGCGGATTTTGTATTTATGTTGCTGCTTTTGTATTTATGTTGTGGGTTGTGTATTTGTGTTGTGGCTTTTGTATTAGTGTTGACACCTCTGGGCCACCGTAGAAAACTTTTTAAATGACAATACACTGAAACATTTACATCCTATTTAAATAGATTGAAATGAGAGCAATGAGAGATAAATATTAAAAGATCTATCTATCTTTTCATTTGGCTCTTTATCCAAAAATAAACAGTATGTAATGAAATATTTTCCTTGGATATAATCAGGGATTCCTTTTGGTTGAAGTTAAAGAATGTTTTGCATCACCTCTTGTGAGCTGGAAGAAATAAAATCTTGATAGTTAGACAAAGGCATGACGCAAAGACGCATTTGTGCACAAGCACAGCTGGAAGAACAGTTCGTCAGAGTTCAGTGCACAGTTCCGGTGTTCTGTCAGACCATTCTGGATTATTTTCACTTGATCCATCTGTGTTCATGCAGAGTGAGCACCGCTGCACAGCAGGTGGGCTGCATGTTCAAACAGGTTGCAGCAGCGCTACTCATACTGCTTAGCAGAATACAGCACAAGGATGCATTTTAAATGTCTGAATGACCACTCACTAATTTTTATTTAGTCTTATTTAATTTTTATTTAGTTTGGAGCTGTACTCCAATATACAAAATGCTGAACAAAATCAATGTCAGGGGGCTGTGTGTTGATGCATCTAGTTTATGCTAGAGCAAAGGTTCCTTAAAGCAGCGGTCCCCAACCACCGGGCCGTGGACCGGTACCAGTCCGTGGGTCATTTGGTACCGGGCCGCACAGAAAAAAGTATATATATATATATATATATATATATATATATATATATATATAGAGTCTGGCCGATGTTTTATTTTGAAAAATATAAAAAAAATTGCTGTATTCTCTCCCAATTACATCAGTCGGTGCATCTGTGCCTCTTGACACAGGTTAATTCTGTTCAAGACTCATCCTATCTATTACATCCTATCTTTGTGAAGCGGGATTTTCTGCGGTTACACCGACCAAAACAAAGCTACGGAGCAGACTGGACATCAGGAGCACACTTCGTCTGTCATTTTCTCCGATTAAGCCTAGATGGGACCGGCTTGTTGTTTTATTTTTATGCTGTTTGTATTTGATTTTATGCCAGTTGTATCATTTTACTTGATCGTATCCCCCCCCCCCAAAAAAAGGTTGGGAAGCGCTGCCTTATAGAACCCCCCAAAAGGCGCAAGTTGGTTTCCACAGTCCCTTTTATTATTATCCCTGAAGTATATGGAGGCCTAATATATTTTATGAAATATATTAATACAAAAGTCCATAAAAAAAACAAATGTACCATCAAATAGCTGAATAGGTGAAGGTGCAGATGGGCCATTTTTGATCTGTAATATCACAATTATTTTTCCTTTCTCCAGTTGTGCTATTAGCGGACCCAGCTTGTTTCCTATCTTACCCATTTCTATATAGTATATAACTCTGCACATGCAGCACATTTCAGTAGCTGATAGTGGCATTATTTTCTGCTTGTACTATACTGTCCTCATGTTTTTATTTGCATTTGAATTTCAGCAATTTTGCACTTTACACTAAATCTAAATTTGATCAACAGTTCACCTGAAGCTGTACAATAACCCTTGTTTTCAGCCATGGTGTGCTGCTCATGGATTCAATCAACAGTCAGGTCACATCTTGAAAATGAAAACAGATAACATAGTCTTAATTTAGAAATGAATAAACTGTTCCTATAAACAATAGCCTAACTGAAATTGACATAACTATGCTGTTTGCAGCCAAATATCCATGAAGAAAAATCTATTTTCTAGTCTTTTTAAAACAGTATACAATATTTATATTCTCCTGAAATGCTAAAAAAAATTAATGGCATGACAGAAGGATTACAAAAAATGTAATGTCAGAAATGCATATTTCATTTACTTTCATTGCAGTAGGGTTATAAGCAGGGCTAGACACCTTCACAAAATAAAATAAATGTCCATTAACCTTTGTTAGCCACTCTATTTGTTATATTTATTAATGCTAACCAAAAATTGACTATGAATATATTCTACACTTATACTTAGGCAAACTTTATGGCCATCTTGTACACAGATTGTATACAAAAAAACATTTCGATGCATACAGCTTTTCAACAGTGAATGAGCAGCTTATAACAGTGAACTGAACATTACCGTTTATAAAGTGCAGCAGCGATCAATAATTCATCTTTCCAGTAAATCTATTTTACAGTATTTGAGTAAATTATGAGTCATTTTTTGGTTAACATTGCATAGAGGGCTCCACCATGTTCAAATGCATAAGCAGCTGAGTTCACAGAGAGTATTTTATAATGATCATCAGAGTCAAGCTGAATTATGAAGACTTCCAGAAGATTTCAATTCAGAGTATGTGTTTCCTTCCAAAACCTACTTAGGGAAAAATTTGGGTAAAAATGACCAGAAAATGTTAAGGCGGTTTAAAACACAGGCTAAAAGAGTCTGAGAGCATTGCTTTCGAAACAAACATCAGAATTGTTGCCACTGAGGCATAAATATGTTGGGTTACCATGACATTTTCTTGAGGAGGATGGGTTAAGGAAGTCCTACTGCCAGACAAAGCAGAAAGGTACCCAGCTGCAGATATCCCATAGTCGCTTGACAATTTTAGAAAGTTTGACATTCAACCAGAGAAAGGCTTAACTTGGTAGTGCAGAATGCAGTGAAGAGCAAACAGACTGTCTCTTAAAATTAAACCTCTGTCTTGAAACTGAAAGAGAAGTAGAACATATAAATTAGATTTATAATATATATGCATTTATATAGCCTCGTGAGACCATCCTGATCCCGCGAGCTTTCAAGGTTTCACTCGCAGATATGTCTGGAGACTCTCCGTTAAAAAAATTTTGGAGCCGTTCACCAAACGAACGTCCAATCAGCGGAATTACAGAGTATTTCTTCACTGAAAGAAGAGCAAAACACTGCTCTGGAGGCTTTTCTCAGAGGAAAAGATGTTTTTGCTCTTCTCCTGACTGGTTTCGGCAAGAGTAGCCTGGCTTGTGGTTGTGTTTTCGTCGTCGTTCTGTTTCGTTGATCTGATTGGTTTATTTGGCCCGTCTATCACCAACATAGGCCAATCAGCTAACCAGTATTTTCACCCCTTCCCAAAATTACTTCAACGGAAGGAGTCAGGTTAGCATTTATAGGCATATATAAATAAAAACAAGTGTATAATTAAGTATGTCTCAATTTGAATTACTTTCTTAGTTTTAAAACATTGACATTCTTTTTTGCATCAGTTTTTTTGGAAAAAAAAAAAAAAAGCCTCACACATAAACTGAATGGGATGCTCGAGCCTTTTTGCATTTTAAGCATATTTTTTGTAAGTAAAAAGGGAATGAATTGCTTCTTTCTTGTATCTTTTTATTAGAAACTAAAGAGCAAAATTAAATAAATAAAAATGTAAGACCCATAACATAAGATGCTTTAAGATAATATAGAAATGCTTTGTTATTTTTATAATATAGAAGTTTTGGGATTTGTCATAAACATCGTAAAGGAAAAACAAATCAAGTGAGGAATGTAACAAACGTCTTTACAGTAGGTTGTTATCTGAGCATTCCTTGACTACTTTATAATCAAAATTCAAATTACACATATTTGCTCATTGCTCACCATAATTACTTAACTTGTACACTTTTCTCTGTAGCAAATTAAAGTCAATTTAGTAAGGACAATTATTTTTTTTCTATTCTACCAACTCTCAGAGCTACTGCTGCCTAAGCTCTATTATTTGTCACATCAACCCAGATTGTGATAGTAGCAGAACTTTATAGCTACGATGCTCAGGCGCAGCTAAGGAAGATAATCATTTTTAAACTCATCACCACCAAAATGGCAACATGCTTTTCTTTAATTAAGCATACCAGCGTGCACTTCTTGAACTTGCCTTGCCTTTATATTAAAGTTCTTATTTTACTGGTAAAATACAAAAAATCCCTTCTCACTCAGCTACAAGTAAAAAAGCTTCACACACATGTACACAACAACATTCTCCTCTCTGACACTGCTGTCAGGGAATCAAGCTCCTCTCCAACAGCATGACTGGCCTGTTGCGAGCTTCTGCCCCACCTGGCAACAACATAATGGATGCACTGGCCACCGTAGACTCATAAAACATCCGCAGCATTATCCGGCAGATGTTGAAGGACCTAAGCTGCCTAAGAAAATAGAGACAAACTGGACCTTGCTGTTAAGGGTATTTGTGTTTTAAGTCCAGTCCATTATTATTACGTTTATTCACATATAGCCTTTGGACCTAAACAGGTTCCAATCCAATAAAACTGAGTTGAGCAGAAGGATCCGAGGAGGTGTGGAGGTTTTAATATGTAAAACAGGATGGTTGGTAATGTACTAAGCTGAAACCACACAGAAAAAGTACAGAAATCTCCCATTCAGAAATATAACTTCAGCCAAATGTCAAAAAACACTTCTGCAGAACTGAATCTTGTGGTAGTAATAATGTCAAAGGATTGCAATGTGGCTTTAAGCGAAAAGTTTATCTCTATAGCTTATGCTTATGTACTTGACTCTCTCATACTTTAATGAGAGACTTTAATAACTTAAATTTTTCTCTCATAGACAAATCAAAACTGCTGTAAAAGAGCTATTGCTGGAACTTCTTATGCTTCTAAAGAGTTTACATCTGGCTAAGAGCTGACCCCTTTAGCTGCTTTTTTCTTTCTGAAGTCAATAAAGTATCTACTTCTGTGTTTGACTCTTGATTGTCTATATAGCAAAGTAAGTCCTCCTTGACTATTGCTTCCATTGTTTTATCTGACCCTAACATTATCTGATAACCATTCCCTTTTTCAGACACAGCAGAACCCTGGATCTCCCATCTTTTTCTTCTACTTGCCTGTTACTATAGTAAAAGCTGTTTAAATGTATCTCACACTACTTACCTGTTTACATATACATTTGCAATATCGTACTTTAACTGTAAAATGCAATTACCTTAGCCTGACGTAGTCCGACTCAATTATAGTCAGAATATGAGTCTGATACTGCTCCATAGAGCTGTGATTATGGGGCGTGTTTCGAACGAACCAGGGAAAAAAATGCCTCTGCACTCAATTGGACAGATCTACAACCAATAAGAGCAACGGAGTGCGTGACGTATGTTAAGCGAGGCATAGTTGTTGTCAACAATAATCAAAGCAGTTGCACGCCTAGAATAAGAAGATGAGCCTTGATCGCGTTTCTCTGTTCCTCTTTTAAAATTAATTTGCTGTCGATATCTTCTAGAACAGACCTAATAGCAAAATCTACTCACCTCAACTCTCCAGCAGCAGCCATTGTTGTTGTCACCCAAGCTCGCTTTGGTCACGTGGTTGATTACGTTACTGTTGATCATCTGTCCATCATCGTATAAAGCCCGCCCTGACAATTTGATTGGCCCGCCAGATATTGTGCGAGCATGCTCGCGCTACTACTGAGCAATGCCAGACCGAACTTCCCGACCTCAAACCTTGTGGGCGGGACTAAGTTCGGAATGGCACCCAGGCTACAATTACCTTCTACTACACTTTAAATCTGAAAGCTTCTGTCCAAGTTTTAGTTTTATTGATTCTTTTAATAGTAATAGCATTGTATATCCTGCACTTGCTGCTATTGCACTTCTGGTTAAACCTAAACGGCATTTCACTGCTTTGTACCAGTACCTGTACAATGACAATAAAGTTGAATCTAATCTAATCTAATCTACTTTTGAAGTAACCCCCCTTTCCTTTTACAACATGTGACCTGCATGTTATTCGGCATGCAATCCTTTATACTGTGCATGCAAGTCATAACCCTGGAAAGAAAAAATATATTTTTTAACAGAAATAAACCTCCAAAAGAACTGTCATGTTTTGATGCAGTGTCCTGATTTACATTGTATTTATATTTATGTTCCGCTTCAGTTGTCCTATTCCTTACACTCTGATGTGTAACAACAGATTTTGTAATGACCCATCTTCTATTTAAACTTCCGGGTTTCTTCCCCTCTTGTACTTGCCCCAGTTTTGATTAGCCCTTTCTTGTTTATGGAGTATTTGCTTTTGAATTTTTTTTTTTTTTCATGAGGAAAAAGTTCCTATCCTCTACTCTGAGGTTTTGGACAGACATGACCAAATCAAAGACAAAATGCAGCCAACTGTACACTGTTATTAAATAAACATTGAGGAGGAGGAATTGCTGAACTTTTCAGCTGCTGACCCAACTTAATATTACCAGAGTGAAATCAATTAATCACAGGAGTAATGCCATTTAAAGCAGCATCTACAACCAGTCATTGGTTGTAGATTATCTAAATTGCTGCAGTACAGAGAAGATCAGGAACAGACAATTAGGCCAGAGTCTATTAGTTCTATTTCAGTAGTGGATCTTAAGACCCGATACCACTTGATCAAGAATCCCAACTTTAGGAATCAGTGATTTTGAGGTTTTTGAGTTTTTCCTGTATCTCTCTTGAGCTCCACTTGTTTTATTGTGGTCACTTATACTCAGCAATATGCTGTTTAGTCCATTCAGTCCACCTGTTGGCTCCTCATTTCCATCATGCTCCCCATCTGCTTCCCCTATTATTTAGGGTCCCAATTCTCATTTGGCCCTCGCTGTGTTCAGCAGGGTCCAAATTTGGTCCAGGCTCATGCTCACATCTTGCCTGTTAATTTTCACACCTATCTTTGCCAGTACTTTGCTTCTTCTACCTCATGCCAGGTCTCTTGTTTCAGATTTTTAAAAAAAGCTTTTCATCTCGGAACAATACTTCTGTCTGACTGTTTGCATTTGGGTCCCCAAAGTAAGTCAAAAGACTTACAGTAAAGTCGTAGGGAAGCCATATTTAGATTTCAAATCATTCTGGTTTAAACGTGTAAGTAAATATACTCTTTATCTGATGATATAATCCCAAAATGTAGAAAATTTCTATAAAAAAAAAAAGAAATCCTGTCTTAAAATGTTTTTGTTTTTTTTCGTTATCTTATGCAGGCCAGTTAATTATAGGTCAACCATTACACCCAAATTCAGCGAATTATATATCAACGGTCATCTGTCAATCACATATTTTTGGTCACAACATCTTGATTCATATGTCGCAGCTAATGTATGCAACGGTTGAAATAAGACTCTTCGCAGAGTAGTGGAGACCGTTACAGGTGTTTAGTTGTAGAATAATTTGCTGGCCGTTTCTCAGTTCATAAGAAAGCGAGTACGGACTTGGGTCCTCGCCAAGTATGTTCTTGAGAAGAACCCAGGAAAGTCTAGACTTGGTGAGAACAGGAGCACGCAGCATAAATATGGATCAATTGGAACAGAAGCATACTCATGACGTCACCACACGCTCGACTCGTCTGGAGCTGCATTTCACCTCCTGTTATTAATAGTCTCTATATAATAATAAATTCTGACTTTTTTATTTAGTGAGGGGATAATAATTAACACAGTCAGATTAACACAAATCAACTGAACATTTTGCCAAATACAGTAAAACAAAAAATTGCCATCTTGGCCAGAAGTACTTCACACAGCTGCAGTCTGTCCGTCTGGCTGCTGCAGACAGACTGGGATTAGAGCTGGCTGCCATTACTCTTGGAGGTCCGCTGGTTGCTGCGGTCCTCTCACCTTCAGAAAAAAAAATTTTTAATTACGCAATAAATCGGTAAATGGGCCATATAGTGACGGTTAAAAGTATATATATATATATATATATATATATATATATATATATATATATATATATATATATATATATATATATATATATATATATATATATATACAGTGTTGGGAAAGTTATCTTTCTACGTGAACTAGTTCAAAGTTCAGTTCACACATTTTAAAATGAACTAGTTCAGTTCATAGTTCATAATTCAAAATTTTGAACTAAGTTCACAGTTCCAAAAAATGAACTAGTTCATAGTTCTTTTTTTTCATATATTGCTCAATTACACCATAGCCTACTGTAGAACCACAGACAGCAATTATTTTATCAGTTGTAACACTGAAACTGTGCGTCAGATTTCATCTTCATATCCAGTTTTGAATCCTTATCCAACCAGGGTTTACATTAGCATTGAGGGGACAGCATTTCCCCATTGTTGCTTTAATGCTTTGTTGCTGTCCATTCACTTCACACTAGTAGCAGCTGCAGCTTTCACCCCTACAGTATATTCTCAAAAACATCAGGAAAAATGTGCTGCTTGAATGGTCTTTTTATGAGGAATTATTAAAAGAAAAACAGGAAAGTAGTCTTTAAGGTGCGAATGTTTTTTTAATTTTAATAATTTTTTCCATTTGAAATTCCATTTCAGTACATATGCCGTTTCAGATTTGCTTTGGATGTTACTGAAGTGCGGATTGTTTTACTGAAAGCCGGCGAGCAAGGTTAGCAGAGAAATGTAAGATTGTTTCCATCATCCTCACCGACCACCTGGTCATAAAACTGTTTTAAGTGATCATACTGCTGCTTTGTCGCATCCACGGTCGCCTCCATGCTGCTGTGGCTTCCACGCTGCATTTTGTCTTGATGACACACGCGGTTGTAGGCTACGACACTGGTAGCTGGTGTTGCCAGATTGGGTCTTTTTCCCGCTACATATTAAGGCCTGTTTACGGTGTGATTTAGCCGGGGTTTCGCCTGGAGGGCTCTATAGAAATTTGGCAACCTATTGAACGGAGTTGAACTGAGAGAGCGTGCCGTTCACTGACACCAGAATGAACGAGTTCACAATAACGTTCATCAGGCAGTAATGCAGTACGTTCAGTTCACGTTCGCCCAAAATATGAACGAGTTCATGAACTTACGTTCAATGAACGCGTTCAGGCACAACACTGTATATATATATATGTTCTTGCCTCAAATTATCTTAAAACATACTTTTTTTGAACAATAGAAACAGAAAAGAGAACTTCAGCTTAATACTCTGAGCTCTGTGAGCGCTCCATTGAAAGGAGATGGAGGAGACTCATCCACGACCTCGGACACAAAACTCTCCTCCTCTTGCATGTTTCCTCTGTCCATAGCGTTCCTTGACAGTGTCGTTTCTAAGTCACCAATTTAGTGCTACTTGGTCCCAATGGAATTTCCCATTGGGAACCTACTAGCACTAAGTTATGCTGCTATAGGCTTAGACTTCTGGAGGACATAGGGACCCCCATTTTCATCATTCTGCTTCATTCTCTCTCTGTTCTCCTATTCTGCACAATCTGTTAGTACAATCTCTAACGTTCTGCTCTCTCTGCTTTTCCTCAGAGTAGCTTTGCCTCGTCTGTTCCTGTTTGGCTGTGACGTCATCCTGGAAAGAAACATCAGCTGTGCTGCTTCCATCAACACCCTTGTTTATAGATGTTGGAGATCGGCCTGTTTTCCAGTGTGGTCCTGTTTCTCTGACCGTGACTGAGTGGATGTTCTCTCTTCGTCCTCTGGAATGGGAGTTGGCTCGGAGCTTGTCTGCCTGGCTGTGTGTTTCCTGGACGGGGCCGCCTTTTACAGCTGCTTTTTGTGTCTCTGCTTCTGTCTCCTTGAACCCCAGTCGGCCTCGGCAGATTGCACACTGAGCCTGGTTCTGCTGGAGGTTTCTTCCTGTTAAAAGGGAGTTTTTCCTCTCCACTGTCGCTACAAGCATGCTTATTGTGGGGGATTGTATTTGAGTCAATGAGTCGATGCAATCAACTGGTTTTCCTTAGATAGAAAACTTTGTATCAGTTTGACTGTGTGATCTGGTTGAACTGTAATGTGCCTTGAGATGACATGTGTTGTGAATTTGGCGCTATATAAATAAACTGAATTGAATTGAATTGAATTGAATTGAAGTTGCTAACTGGTTAGCAAGATGCTTCTGAGACACCGGCCACAAACATACAATCCCGCCGTCTTGATAATTGACCAATCGCATTCACTTTATTCACTCATGTAAAGTCGGACACCAGTCGGGAGAATTCGGAAATGCAACGATTGGAACAGCAAATTCCCTGTGACTTAAAAAAAAAAAAGAAAATTACTGACTTTCCTCAATCAGCTGGAACTCCTTGGACACACTGAAACAACTAATGCAACCGCTTTTGGCATTTACTTAAGCATATGTAGTTACTTTAACACAATTGTTTTATGTCCTACCCTGCTAAAATGAAAAGAAAAATGTGTTAAATTAACTAAATATGATTCAGTAAAAACCAAAAATAGTTACATTATTTCTTTTAGTGCAGCAATCATTTTATCACTCTGCAAAAATACACTTAATTTTACAAGAAGGGCTAATAATTAGAAAGTACATTGAAATGACATTCACTGTAAATTAATGTGCTACATAAATGACCCAAATAAATATTTTCCATCTTTACTTGCTAATACAATTAAGTATCTATAGTTTTCCTTACTAATTAACAGTGTATTTGCTTGTTCTGACTAAATGTTTTTAGCTGTAGAGCATTAAGTTGAACAATAAACTAAAGCATTTCAACTTTTTATGAATGTGTGATGATCCTCCACTTCTCTATGATCTAATTAAAAGACCCAAAGCTGGATTTCTAAAGAGTATAATAAGATTTACTGTATTTGACTTGTGCTCCTTTAACAATATATCATAAATATCCTAATTTCATGCACTCTGTACTGAAGAATCTTATCACAAAAAGCCAACCGGCTAATTACTCACAGAACTTCTGTTTTTCTATCTCAGATGATCCCTGCTCTGTTTTCATCTTCCATTAATGAAAAGATGTAGCTGACTGCTCCTTGAATGTACACTGTGTGGCGATAGTAACTGTGCAGACCCCAATAAATCAAACTAATTAGGTCAATAATTGATTTGATGAATTTTCCTGCATAATGGAGACAGTTTTGCTGAATCTGCAGAAATGTACAGCTAGTGTGGCTCATGGGAAATTCTCCAAGAAGAAAAGATTAGCGTAAACAATTTGCACATCCGACTGAAAGTTAAAGCATATTTAATTACAAAATGTCAAGATGAGACTTTTTAATCAGTAAGGCATGATTTAAATGTAAGAACTACAGCTCCTAAGTAAGTAATCCTTTACATAATTTTATTGACCAGGTATTAAGGTATGATGATTAAACTTGTTCCTAACAGTCATTTGATTTATAAAAAAAGTTTGATATTTAAAAAAATCTGTCTCTGTCCATTTATATCTACAGAGCGATTAACTAAACCCATTCCAGGCTCTCTGAGAGCTGTCAGATTACCATACAAGTTAAAGTATAAAATATTATGTGGTTTATGCTGAGATTAATGATTGTGGTGACAGCTGAAGAGAGATAACTCATGCAGTGCAGAGGATTAGGAATCAGAATCAATGTTACCATTAATGTTTGCAATTCCCAAATAGATTTAAAGTTAGACTTTGCTTTCCATCACTTGCATCGTTAACATAATATCTAAACAACAGCTACAAGATGTTGAAACAATTTAGAGGGATAAAATATGAACAAATTATAAGACTGGAAAATTATATCCACACATACTCTTCATCCATTGCTGAGCTTGACAGATTTTTTTTAAATATTTAATGGCAGATATTCCAGTATATTGATGTGCAAAGCTTTGCAGCTGTAAATATAAGAGAAAATCTTTTCTAAAAAGTCTTGCTTCGATAGGAGCTGAATACAAATGCATGCTGCACTCTTCAGAATTGTATCTGTATAATACATTTATTTTTGGTTTTATCTGCTTCATAAGATCCCCTTGAAATCCACTGAAGGTTTGGTGTATGCCAGTGACACTATTGGAATACCAAACATGTACCAAGTATTGTCAGCTGGGGTCATCCTGTTGAAAATAATAATAAACCTGATATTGCAGGACATTTAGCAGCATGAAATTATTCATCACTCTGAGGCAAAGGGCACATTGCAGTAAACTGAATGTTTTTCTCTACTCTATCTCAACTTATTACCTTATTTCCCTTTAGATGATGTGAAGGAGCAATACATAAAGATGGACAGCATTTTAGTTTGTGATTTATATAAAAAGCACATAGTAGTCATATCTGAATGTAGGATAACTTCCTAGTGAGCACAGAAAATATTTAGCCTTTACAAGTATCTGCTTTCTTGCAAAGAGTGCAGCTCTTTCACCTCTCTTAAGAAAAAGTCTAAGCTGTGTCAAAGTAAGCACAGAGTGTCTGATGCAGTAACCTTTGAAAAGATAAGCTTCATCCAACACATCTCAGAGAATGGCAAACAGGTTTTTTTTTTGAACATCCTGTTGTTTTGTCATAAAACAATGCAATTGTTAAAAAGAAAGAACGAAGAAATATGGAAGGAGTAACCCTCAGCTGTTAAATGCTGGATTACATTAGAGTTCATGCAACGTAAACCTTGCATGTATTGCAGTCCAATAGGCTTTATTTAAAATGTACAGTAGCAGAGGAAATTGTGAAGATACAACAGTGTATTGATGTTGCTGCTAAAGCAAGCAGCCTCCCGCTCTCTGCCTCTTTCCTGCCCATCGGCTCTTTGTTTTCAAAGCTGCCCCTTCAGCGGGTTCTTGCACCAAGTCTGAACTGAAGCAAGCAAGGTCTGCTTTCATGAAATAAATAAAATCTGTTTTGTTTTTTTCCTAGATACTGAATAAACATCAAAAGGCTCTATTAAAGGTACTAAGCTTGTTGTATTGCTTTAGTATAACTTCCACCGTACTGTTTTAATACTAGATTTATTTGCAATATAACATTTTATCTCAATAGTTTCTGAAGCTAGTGGTTTACTAGTGGTTCCTGGAATTTCTAAAAGTAGAATGGGAGGCAGATCTTTTAGTTGTCAGGCTCCTCTCCTGTGGAACCAACTACCAGTTTTATTCCGTGAGGCAGACACCCTGTCTACTTTTAAGGCTAGGCTTAAAACTGTCCTTTTTGATAAAGCTTATAGTTAGAGTGGCTCAGGTTATCCTGAGCTATCTCTATAGTTATGCTGCTATAGGCTTAGACTTCTGGAGGACATAGGGACCCCTATTTCATCATTTCTGCTTCATTCTCTCTCTATTCTCCTATTCTGCAGAATCTGTTAGTTCAATCTCTAACGTTCTGCTCTCTCTGCTTTTCCTCAGAGTAGCTTTGCCTCGTCTGTTCCTGTTTGGCTGTGACGCCATCCTGGAAAGAAACATCAGCTGTGCTGCTTCCATCAACACCCTTGTTTATAGATGCTGGAGATCAGCCTGTGTTCCAGTATGGTCCTGTTTCTCTGACCGTGACTGAGTGGATGTGCTCTCTTCGTCCTCTGGCATGGGAGCTGCCTTGGAGCTCGTCTGCCTGGCTGTGTGTTTCCTGGATGGGGCCGCCTTTTACAGCTGCTCTTTGTATCTCTGCTTCTGTCTCCTTGAACCCCAGTCGGCCTCGGCAGATGGCCGCTCACACTGAGCCTGGTCCTGCTGGAGGTTTCTTCCTGTTAAAAGGGAGTTTTTCCTCTCCACTGTCGCTACAAGCATGCTTAGTGTGAGGGATTGTATTTGAGTCAATGAGTTGATGCAAGCAACTGGTTTTCCTTAGATAGAAAACTTTGTATCAATTTGACTGGATGATCTGGTTGAACTATAAAATGCCTTGAGATGACATGTGTTGTGAATTTGGCGCTATATAAATAAACTGAATTGAATTGAAGCCTTGCACTGTTTGATACGGAAATATTAAAAAGAACAGAGCAATGTTATTAGATGGTAACAACTAGAGTTTAACATACCTCCAATATTATAAACAACTTAATAATTTTATTTGTTTGTAAAATTTCAACTCCTTTCAGCTAATCCTACAGATTTCAATTGGATGTACAGTTGGTCACAGGACTAGAAGTCATGTGATGTTGACCAATATTTTAGTTTTTCAGTTAAATTTTCAAGATGGCTTTGAATTCATGATGTCCTGCACTCTTGGTCTCATTATGCAGCGCTTTTCTGTAACCATAAAGGCTGACTTATACTCAGAAACCAGGTCGTCTGCGTGTGTGTCGCAGTGAATGCCAATATGCCTCCGCCCCTTCTGCAGACACTCTGCTGCACCTCTCCAAGATTGTAGGTGACCGCAGACAGTGCTGCAGACAAGAGGCCTCTGATTGGTCTAATCTATATCCGCTCTACACTATCAGTATTTCCTGTTTGGTACCTTATCAGCTTGTTTTGTTTGTATGACCGCCATTGTGAAAAACTCGTGAAGATGGACCAGCTAGATGAGCGAGGTGCGCAAGAACGCTGGGACCCTTTTTCCAACTGGATCCCCGCTCTTTTTTGCAATCATGTCCCTCCGTTGTCACATAAACTTGCCCCCACTTCCTCACCGCCTCAGCCGTATCTAGACCCACAGCTAGTTGGTGGAATAACATAGCGCAGACCATGATTCAATGTTGGCCATAAATCAAAAATATCTGCAACAAGCTCACTGCGACACACTGCTGTGGGCAGGGCCGGTTCTAGCCCTTTGGTTGCCCTAGGCGAGATTGATTTTTGCGCCCCCCCCCCACTTTTGCCGTACGAAATACCAGTACTGTTTTCAGCATCTGTTTAGTGCTTCATTGAGTTGTGTTTACAGTTCCACAAAGAGTGCTGTGCGGTGAATTGTGCCTATAGTTGTGCAAAGTGTGTGTTACAAAATTGCAAATTGAGTGCAAAGCAGTGTTTGTTCTTTTAGTTTTGTGAACTCAGTGAGTGGATTTGCTATAAGTATTAAGAGTTTTAGAAATTGTGCTATAAGAATCAAGGTTGTGTTTAAGCACTCAGAAAAAACTGTAACTTAGCATGGAGTGATGCATAGACAAATACCAGAATAGGTTTCAGTACCTTTTCTTTTTTATTATTTAAAATAATTTATTACACACTCAAAGTTAGGACTGTGCAAAAACACTTTTAACCATCTGTAAGGACACTTAGGTAAAGTATAACTAAAAAACTGGATTGAATCATTGAATGAATTTATTTCAGACAATTAACAAATTTAACACACATTAAACAAATATTAAATAAATCAATTTCAGAAATTACCAAATAACAATAAAAAATAATAAATTTAAGAAATTCTTCAACCAAGGACTACATAAAAAAGTAATTGATAAACATTAAATTAAATTTTATGTTCCAGTTCAATTAAATCATTTGAACATAAATAGAGATGAGATAAACAAAATTTTCCTCTAAATAAAATATATCAGGTATATTTACCCTGATTTCTGACATTGATTAGTGATTAAAGAAAGGATTAACCCTCTACAAACAAAAGTGCTTTTATGAATACCATTACAATATTAAAAGTTTGAAGTTGTTGTTTTTTTTTGTTCACATATTCTATGATGAACAGCCATAACTTCATATATTTTGATGATTATTTGTACATCCCTTTTGAATACTCAATGCAGATAATCACTACAAAATATTTTATTTATATTAGTATCTTCTACCCATTCTCAAGCTAATAATATAGCACATAATTCTGCTGCATATATATACTGAGAAAAAAATGATGTCAAGATTAGGGATGGGGATCGTTAATATTTATTGATATCGATACCTTTATCGATACTCCTTATCGATCCGAGTCTTTATCGATACCACAATCGATACTTTTCTGTTATTTGGTGGAAAGACGATGCAACAAAACTTTTTTAACAGAACTGGTATTGCTTCTATTGCTTAACAAGTGAGCATAACAAAAAGGTTTCTAGCCTTCAATAAACATGGCTAATGTAATAGGCCACTTCGAAATGACATAAAACTAACTAGAATATATTTTCACAATTGTTGATTGATGTATTGTCTACTGTCACTTTTCATCATGTTTTTAGTGATTAGGAAAATATTTAACAAATAAATAATTGTATTTTAAATTAAATGTAATTTTTAATTAATGTTGGCATCAGTAGTTTAATTATATATAGAGCAATATACAACTGTATTACTCATGTTTCTCGCCAAAAACAAAATTTCCCGTTTTCTTGAACGCATCATGATAACCTAATTGTCGTTTTACTGAGCCAATCTGAACACATCATCATGCAGCACGTCTTAAACTTTATTTACTTTTCAAGCTAACTAGCTTGTATGCTTCCGATTACAAGACGGATTTCACAATTAATATTTTTAACTGACCGGACAAGCTACAAAGTCTGTGTGCGCGCTAACCAGTGGTACTCTGAGTGGATGATTAAGACGGGCCCGACTGCGGCGGCAGGAGGAGGAGGAGTCTTTTCCGTTCAGCCATCCTCGAGTCGCGAGCAAAGTTAAGTGCCAGATTTCACTTGTTTTACTTTTAATATCTGTTTGCTTACAATTTCATTCCAAAATATTGGTGTACATGCTGCAGTGATTGACGTCACGACTTCCGGGTTGGAGGGCGCTTGAAAAGTGATCAGAATCTTTTCCGATTTTCTCTTAAATGTGAAAAAATAAATAAAAAAACGGTGGTATATTTATTTGTTCATATTTTGCTATTTATATATATGTAAGGTTAAGTCAAACTGACGGACGCGTCATAACCGGTTTAATTCGCTTTTTTTTCTAATTCTATGATTAATGGGAAGTAAGCCTAAGGGCGACGCTAGAGGGCGCCCCCAACACATTTGTCGCCCTAGGCAATTGCCTAGCTCGCCTATAGCAATCGCCGGCCCTGGCTGTGGGAGGATAACCAGCCATTAACAGTCAAAAATGCTGCAGGAGCAAAGAGATGTTTTTTTGATTCCTTTTATTATATTTCAAAGGACCTGGATATTGTCATAATTTCACCAACTGGCCGCTGTAAGCTTTTCTTTTTAAAAAATTGTTTCAGCTGAAGTAATCTGCTTGCTCCTTAAATGTTTACACTGACTCCACTGATCTCTAATCAAGCTCTACTCCCTCTTTTTCAGACTGATATGCTGTGCACATGGCATCTTGTTGCTCAGGCTACGTTTCCAGAGCCTTTGGAAGAGAGACAGGCCCACAGCATTACAGATCTCCACTGTACTTAACAGTGGATATAAGAAATATCCAGACACATTGTATGTTTTTTTAAAAACCCAATGAAAGTATTTTGAAAGTGTCTTGACTTAAAAGACCAAAGGAAGCAGTTTTAGGTTTAATGTAGTATCTCTTCCAAACTAGCAGTTAGCATAGTATTTAAAGGAGCATTGCATATGTTTAAAGGTTAAATATAGATACCTTTATCCTTTCCAAACATTCAATTGCCTGACGTGTGTAATACGTTTTTCTGTACTTAATGCAGCTGTCTCTATAGGCGCCCTTTAGTCATTTTAATTAGATTCGGGATTGTTTTCTCTGGACGTGCTCGTGAGCCTGATGTGCTGCAAGCTCTCGTTCATCTGTTAATTCATTGAATTTGGCCTGTTAGGATATTTATCATTGATGATGTGTGAGTTTATCACACCTTAATATTAGCTGTCTGTTGCATGTCAGAACTGATGTTTTCCCCAATAGTTTTGTCATGATTTTATCGAGAGCTCGGACCTACATGCAGAGAAACCAATACAGAGAGACCAGGGAAAAAGTTTAACAGGTTTATTGAGAAGCTTGTGGAGATTCCAGTGTTAATCTGAACACTGCTCAACCAGAACTGAAAGGTGAGGGGAAGACACTGCGGTGAGTTCAGGTTCAGTGGGAAAATTGATTCTCGAACTTGAAGAGGAGAAAAGGTTTGCAGACTCACGTTTCCAGAAAAGTGGTTGACTCTTTGACTCCAGTCGATGTGGGGTGTTCCAGTGTTTGTCTCATTCGGTGGAGGGCGGACAGGGTTTACCCAGAATGCGGTTGTTTGTAGGAGAACGGAGAAACTGACAGCCACTCAGATTTCCTGTTGTACTTGAACGGACTGTGGTGCAGATGAATCCCTTGCTCAGTGTGAAACTCAAACGATCCCTTGGAGGAAAATGGATCCAAACTTCCTGTTTGAATCCCCAGCTCAGTTTAAAGCTCAGTTGATCCTTCCAGGGAGAGAAGGTTCGAAACGCCCAGTTTGCAGGATGACTTCCTGCCGAGAGGCAAAGAGAAAAATAGCAAGATTAAAACTCAGGTTGACAAAAAAACTCAGTTTGACTCAGCAAAACTGAGCTTGGCTAGAGTACCCAAAACTGCCAACACTCTGGCGTCGAGGTAGTGGCAGTCAGCAGCTTAAGAGCACTCCGTTACTGAGGTAACCCTTTGCAGGTGTGTGAGGAGGTGAATCAGGACCAAGCGCCACCTGGTGGAGGAAGGAAGACAAACACACAAAAACACATTCCACACAGACAGGCAACCTATTCTCATTATGAGTGCGTATGAAATCGTACGAAAAGTTATGCACTGTAATTACGTCCGTTTTGGACGTTTTTTTCGTCGTATGCTCATGCGCATCTGACGCACCATTCACGAATATAGAATATAAATTACAATTAGCCCTAACCCTGACCCTAACCCTAAGATATAAAACAGCAAGCAACGTAGTTAGAGACATGAATAAGTGATAATTGCACTGTTTTTCCCATTTTTACATCCGTCCGCGGATCTGCTTTTTTTTTCTGTCTGCCAGCGCATGCACACTGATGTGGTTTTTTGAGGAAAAACGTCCAAAACGTACGAAATAGTGTGCATAACTTTTAGTACAATTTCATATGCACAGTTATACTCTTCATTCTGTACGTGGCAAAGATTTGGTAATGGAATCAGAGCGGCATCCCTCAGCTAAGAATAAAGTGTAATATTTTGATAAGGCTGGAGCCATGGATGTCTCCTCATCTGCTAACGTGCATGATGTAATGGTGTGATGATGTGGCACACTGGAGATGTATAAAATGCCTCGTTAACTGTTAATTGTGGCCACTTCCCAAGAAGTGAGCCCAGAGGTGAGCAGCTGCCCTCTGTAACTCTAAGCAGCTTCTCTGATCTGAGTAAGATTACAATTTCTATTAGAATCTGTTGTCACCTCTCATATTTATTTAATACATATCAGTTATGAAGTGTTATTGAAAGAGTTTGTCCCGAGTGATCTCTTTTCAGGAAAAAGAACCGGAGAGATAAAGCTTCAAGGTGTAGAAACCAAGTGCCTATCTTTAACAGTCATAAACCATGATGATAATTTTTGACATTGGGGAACCAATGTCCATACTTTATATTAAACATTACATTGTGTTAAGAGAATTAAGGTTTTCCTGCAGACCGTCAAGCTTTTGCAACCCTTACCAAGCCCAAGACAGTTACCCCATTTACACTACCCTTTTGAAACCGTGCCGAGAGCGGTCCGAGCACGGCAATTGACATAACTGGTGAGTGTAAAGGGCATGCAAACTTAACCGGACCATGCCAAACACAAGATATTGTTAATATTCATGTATTTTCTCGTATGCTCATTACATTTTCATTGCCAAATTATGACCAAAAGTCATTTAATGGGAATCCTCCTGTCTGCTAGCTTCTAAGCTCACTCCAAGAAGCCTTAGAATCAAATAAATTAAGATTATTGATTTCTGATTAAATCATATGATAAAATATTATTTAGCCAAATACTGTTTTATTCACCTCTTGAATTCACATGGGTTGGAACACATGCCAATTGCTTTAAATTAGTTAAAAACTAACTTGATCACATTACGAATTCTTTAATTTTTCCAATTTTTCAGCATTTGATTATGTAATTCGGTTTGTTTAAACTGAATCAATTCACACCAAATATCATGAATTGTGCTTCTGTCCAATAATTTATGTTAATCTGTCTGCATAGAAAATAAACTAGAAGAAAAGTCTGACTTGTACTTTAATAGTGCAGTCAGGCGCAGGCGAAGGACAACGAGGTGTTTTGTCTCCACACAGAAAAATCAGGTGACCTCAAGAAATGTATGGCTATCTAATTAATTTAAAGGTTTTCTAGGCTTCCTGCCCGGATCCATGGTTTATGGAAAGGTAATGAGCCTTACAGGAAATAAAAGTTTTAGATATACAACTGAGATATACAGTTTCATAACATTATACACAGGGTTAAGGGTGGGTACTGTACAATGATGACCTTGCTTAGCTGGATGACTGCAATGCTGACAGGCACTGGCTGTTGTTTATAGGGGTAGGAAGGCTGTTGTTAAGGTCAGAACTCCAGGACACAAACTGCTGAATAAATAGCTGAAGTATGGCTTGGACGCTGAAAGGACTTAAAGGACACAGCTCTGGTAAGACTGGACAAAACAACATTTTTTACAGAATAAAAAGTTATTAAATGCAACTTTAAACTTGAGCAAAACATATGTCCAAAAGTGTGTTGTAGGTTTTGGACTAACTATTAGGAACTCCCTACTGGAGCTTCTGATGAGCCAGTCAAGTGTGGGTAAATGTATGAATACTGCATATATTTTGGAGAGATTTTCAGCCTCTTTTGGTTTTGGCAACAGGCTTAGCCACCATCAGACCAAACATGAAGACGAGCTTAGGCCCAAATGGAATAATTTATTAAACCTGTGCACCGTCTACACCAAACCAGTGTTTTGAGGGGGTCCGTAAACAAACATTTACAAAAATTCAAAACTTTGGTTATGCAGGTCCATGGTAACTCCTTCTCTGCAACTTTATCTAAGATGTTTACATCATTCGCCTGCCAAACTAGACAAAGAAATTTGTATTTATTTCTAGATCGTTTTTCCAGAGGATGTATTTCCGCCCAAAAATCTTTAGCTATAGACTCTCGTTATAAGTTGTACATGCGTAGCATCTCCTCTGCAATGCAAAAGTATAGGAGATCTCAGAGTGCAGGACAGCTGCGCCTTGAGCTGACAGGAACTGTCGTCACAGTTACAGTGACAGATCGGGTTGCAGAAGTTAAGTCCCTTAAAGCAAACTTACCAAGAGAAGTTGAAGGTGAAAGCATTTGGACCTGATCAGCCGAACATGAAAATTAATCAGCAGTTCAAAGACAAAGGGAGACGGTACACACTGTCTTTTTCCAGGACCTGGTTTAGCTACAAGGCTTGGATAACTTCATGCAGTGAGGCTAATGCTTTTTTCTGCTTTCCCTGCCTCATTTTTCAAAGGTCAGGATCTGACCCAGCATGGATAAAGACAGGTAGGACTGATTTAAAACACTTTTTAGAAAAGGCAAAGAAGCATGGACAATGTGGGATTCACATGGAAAATAATATAACGTAGGGTACTTTTTCTATACATCCATCCATTTTCTTTTGCTTATCAGTAGAATCTATCCATCCATTCCTCCATCCATCTTCCTCCTCTTATCCGGGCTCAGGTCATGGGGGTAGCAGCTTTGTACAGTGACTGTGACAAATCATTTTGGGTAGGGAGGCCCAGGTGTCCCTCTCCCCAGCCACTTGGGCTTGCTCCTCCAGGGGAACTCCAAGCCACTCCCAGGCCAGCAGAGAAACTTATTCCCTCCAGCGTGTCCTGGGTCTCCCCCTGGGCCCCCTCCTGGTGGGACGTGCCCAGAAACTTCACCAGGGAGATGTCAAGGAGGCATCCTAACCAGATGCCCGAGCCACCTTTACTGTACTTTTTCTAGATTTTTGTTAATTTGCATTGTCTCAAGTGGGGGTAGATGTTTGACAGATCCCAGAAGTGGTTTCTTGAAGATTTAACAAAAAGGGTAATAGAAGCAAAAATCAGAAGCAAAAAATCATAACACATAGTTCCTCTTGACTAAACACATTCTCAGAAACTACATATTTTTTTATATTAAAAAAATATAAAGCTGACTCATAGCTTCTCCATTATTAAACTGGTACTTTTTTTTAGGTTTGTGACACCATATTGGACCATGCAAAATACAGATTTGCCTTCACAAAGCCTCAGAAGAGCAAGATTTATGTTCAAAAAGCAAACCTGTATATATATATTTTTTTTATAAAGCGTTTATATAATGTTGTTTTGTGTTGTTGGCATTCATATAAATAAACTGGTGTGATAACTAGGTATGCGTTTGATTCTTTCTTTTGTATACGTCTTTTTTAAATTTATAGCCACCCCTGGAGAAAACTCCCCCAGCCGCACTGATTCTGACTTCATCCTTTGTTAACATTAATTTCTCATTCTTTCATTTTTAATAAAAGAAGCTTGTCTCTGCTGAACTCCTTCCGAGTTGCTCACAGTCACATCTATTTCCTGAGTGGATTTCATGAAAACAAAAAAGTTTTCAACCTTATTTAAACAAATGTCGCCATTTTGCCAAGATCATGGAATTAGCCACCAGAAATTTGCCACCTTCGCTTCACTCCGCTTTGCCTTGGTCGACATCCGCACTATTAATAGAGATAACATGATAATCCTTTCCTCCACCTGCAAAATTCATGTTCCGTGTCAACATTACTTTGGAAAACCTAGAGTCATATTTTTTTAATTTAAGCCGACTGAAGTCAACTTAAGCTCAGTCTAAATTATTTGTCTAAAATGTATTGCCTGTTTTAGCAAACATAAAAGCATTTTAAAAGGACTATCGGTGTCCTTTTATCTATTACCCCTGTTTACCAATTGTTATGTCCACCAGGCTTGTTTGGTGGGGGTAACATTAAAGAAGACCACACAAGGATTTTCTTTAAAGTAAAAATTGAATTTATTAAATTATAATAAAGAAACAATACCTGAAAAGGGATAAGTAAAATGGGGAACAGAAAATGGCTTACTGCAAAAACAATAACTAAACAGAAATAAGCAAATGCAACCAAACCTAACAAAACCAAACCTTAGGACAGGATACAAACCAAACCAAGCCAAACGGGGTTCTGAGGAGGTAAGAGAGAGAAGCCTCCTGTCTGCTGCTTGCATGACAGCTTTTAAAGCAGACGAGCACCAATTAGGGCAAAACAGATCACCCGCAGAAGGCCTGCATCCAGAACCCTGCAAGGAAGAGTGGAGAAACCCACTGCAGCCGTAACACCTCCCCCCTTAAAACAGAGGATCCTAACTAGGACCTCTGTAGCCATTTTCCTGTTAGTCTGGTCCATCAATGGCACGAGACAATTCATCAGCCAGCCCATTATCAGTGCCTCGAATGTGCCGAATAACAAGGTAGTATCCTCCTGCTGGGCTGCAATCCACTCACTGAGTGGCAAAGGAACAGGAAGAGGTGGCAAACAGGAAGTCTTCTTAATAGAGTCAGGCTTACCAGATTCAACATTCTTTACAGACAAAAAATGAGAAATGGCACGGGTTATAGCACAAGCTGGAAAAGCCTCAGGAAAGTCTCGAGCACAAACATCTGACACACAAACAGATGGAGAAGCTCGGACCACTGGAGGTGGTGCAACATCTCACCACACACATCTACCTGCCAGATTGTTTCCTAAAATGAGAGAGACACCTTCCACAGGCAAAGGAGGACGGACAGCTATAGTTACTTCTCCTTGTACCAGTTCTGACTGCAAGTAGATCCTATACAGAGGCACAGAGAAGTTTCCAACCCAATACCTCTAATTAAGACACTATAACCAGTATCAGACAATGTAGAAAATGGCAAAACAGGTTCCAACATGAAAGATTCAGATGCTCCGGTGTCACGCATGAATCTTCACAGCCACTTTATCTGAACTACCACTCAAAGAAACAAACCCATGTGTGATGAAAGGAGCGTAGTCTTGTCCGGCATCCTTCTCAAAAATCTGGGGATCTTTGTCGGTCCGTTCTGAAAAAAGCGTACAAACAAGTGCAGCCAAAACAGTTGGTCTTACACTTTCAGTTTTAGCTGGTGACGTAGACTCCACTGAATGCAACTGAGAAACACTGGCTAAAGCCACAGGTTTTCGATATTCTTGTTTACTCCTAGCTGATTTAGTTTTGGTATTCAGAGGACACTCGTTTTCCAGTGTCCCTTCTGGCGACAATAGTTATAAACCGAGTCTGCTTTAGATTTCCCAGTAGGATCCAATCTAGTTTTAGCTGAGAACCAGTCATGATGGGATTCCTTAAAGCTATGGCCACCTTTCAAATTGTAAAACCCTCACAGCTTTATGGGTCAGGATATACTCATCTGCTAAGATTGCAGCTTTAGCAGCTGTTTTTACTTTTTGTTCATTAACATATGTGGCAACCCGATCTGGAATAATGTTCTTGAACTGTTCCAACACCATCAAATCACAAAGGGATTCAAAATCATTCACACCTACAGCTGATAACCAGCGATAAAACTGGGTGTTTAGTTCCCTGACCAGATCTGTCTGTTTTTCAGCCTTTCTGCAGTTCCTAAATTGTTGCCTCTAATGTTCAGGAACCAATTCATAAGCCTTCAAAACAGCGTCTTTAACAGATTTGTAAACTTTTCAGCTGAAGTTAATG
The DNA here is from genome assembly GCF_016077235.1 of Cyprinodon tularosa. Lineage (NCBI taxonomy): Eukaryota > Metazoa > Chordata > Actinopteri > Cyprinodontiformes > Cyprinodontidae > Cyprinodon > Cyprinodon tularosa. The sequence continues at coordinate 69,811 of NW_024038006.1, forward strand.
AAACATAAGCTTCTTGGGCCTTACCCACCAGTACACTTTGCAGCAGAATGGAGAATTCTACATCACTCCAGTCATTGTCCTCTGCCATGTCCTCAAATAGAGAAAAAAAAACACATCTGGATCTTGCTCATTAAACTTAGGCAACAGCTTCAACATGCTAACCAAGTTATATCCAGAAAACCCATCACCACCTTGAGACATTTTAAAAGATCCACCACTTAACCTGCCCTCAGACATCAACTTCAACGCTCAGCTTCTAGAGATAATTTCCTCACCTCCAACTCATGAGCTAACCTCTTTTCTTCTAAAGCTAGTTTTCTCTCTTCAAGCTCATGTGCTAGCCGTAATTTTTCCAACTCAATCTGCATTTTCATCTCACTTGACTCAAATTGAAACTTTAATTGAGAAGCTTGAGATACTGTTGGACCTGATGATTCATCCTCCAACTTTGAGGCACCAGTTAAAGAATCTGAACCATCGGAAGTTACATCTGTCACAGCAGCATCTGAAAGAGAAACAGTAAAGACATTCAGTTTTAGTTTTAGTTTCCTAAGTTTGTCTCTTAGGAAACTCCTTAGTTGAGGTAACTTTAATCCTTTTGCGGCTTCAAGATAAATTTTAAAGTGTTCAGCTACTTGACGAATCTGCTCATTTGTAAGCTTTTCCAACATTTCCAAAGTTGGGGAAGACAAAAAATAACCCACATTACCTTTATGTTGCTTTTTGACAAACTTTCTTAGACAAAGATGATGAGCCCTAACAATACCCTTATATATTAAACCCTAGGGGACCTCTGATCTTAAATAGTTGCAATATATTTCAGTTAGTGTTATGAAAGGAAAGGAGTGGGATATGCGCATCACTCTTTTACATAATGCATTTATAAAACAACAACAGGCAAAAAAGCATAACTTTTAAACACAATAGTCTGTATTGGTCTAGTGCAAAAAATCAGAGGAAAAAAAAAAAATTAAACTTACATATAAAAAAGTTAAATGAATATGAATATTGTGTTGTCTGTCGCCTGCACTCCTGGATACATTTACCAAAACAATGTGTGGAAGATAAAACACATTTGCAAGAATAAAAAGAGTATATGAAGGCTACTTTAATCTTTATTAACTTGAGCTGCAGTGGCTCCCACTGTACACAAACCAGGAGATAATTTAACTGGTTGTGCTGTGTGGGTGTGCTCCCTGGCTGCCTCATTTGTTTCATTTCACACACTTGACTAATTACAACCATTTTACTTCCTACCAGCTAACACCATATAAGCATAAAGGGAAAACACACTTGGTATTAGGTGGAGAGTGATGGTGAAACAGAGAAAAATAGAAACCTTTGTGCCAAGCCTTGTTTGCACAATCAACCAGATCAGACCTAAAGAAGAAGATCAAACTTCAGGAATGGTACTAGATTTTTGTACAGAGACTGTTCAAACTGTGACACTTCCTTTTGATCTGCTTTCATATTATTAAAAAAAGAAAACGAATGCTTTACAGTATGTTTCCTCATCTCTGAACATTAAGGTATATAAATTATTTAAAAAATAATGCTTTCTTTTGTGGCTGCTGACCTTAAATAATGAGGGGAGAGCACTGACTGCCTACTACGGCCTACAAACCAGTGATATTTAGTTTTTGTGAACTAGCTGCTTAAAAACATTAACCTTTACATGCATCTTAAATGCAGCGCAAGCTTTCTTTTCAAGTCCATATTGAACTTGAATTTTCTGATTTTGTGATGATTAGATGATAAAAAAAAAAAGTACTGTAATGTTGCTATTTCAACTTTTCTCTTGCTAGTACCACGCTAATTATTGCCCTTATTGTCTCAAACCCAAATTAAATTAAATCAAGAAAATATTTAGACATATTATTACGAACAGTTTGTATTAACCTATAATTTCTGGTGGTGGTAATAATAAATATGTCTGCCAAAATAAATGATTAAATCAAGGATCTTGGATCCTGAAATCTTCATTGCTTTACCTATTAACATATATGTCCATAACTCTTCCTTCTTTACTTATTGCACGCATGCACTATATCAAACCGCCAGCCAGGTGGTCTTGGTATAGTAAATATACACAAAACATTTATTTTAGATAGAGATGACAGGATATGATAATTCATTTGGGAGACATTCGTTTAGTATGTAACCAGGGTGAGCTGCTGATCTAATTTCCTACAGATTATGCTGCAATGACTAACAATTATAGAAAGAGGTGCGTGCTTCGGTGGAGTAGTGGTTAGCGCACATGGCCAGTGTACGGAGGCCTTAGTCCTTGATGCAGTCGACCTGCGTTTGAATCCGACCTGTGGTCCTTTGCTGCATGTCTCCCCCCCTTACTAATACCACCTTTCCTTTCAAAAAACGACATCTTGGTGTCCTATTGAGGAAAGCATTGTCTGGCCTCACAGATTACAAGATCATATTTATTCCAATAACTCTATCAAACAATCAAAAGCAAAAAATTGGTTTTATCATCACCGAGGTCATTTCCACTTGGAGTACTGTTGAACAATATTGTGAAGTCAAACGGGTATCTTCTGTCACCAATATTTTTTAACTTCCGTCTCAAGCTGGGTGGGCATGCTCTAAATTCTCCAATTGGGTATATAATGGTATATTCACATTTTCTATTTTGGGGACTGAAGGTGTACGCTCATTCTCAAACATCCAGAAAACTACTATTATTTCTGATATCTTCAGATATGTACAGCAATGCCTACCCTTAACACAGTTCTGATTGGGAACACAGGTTTGGTTTCTACTATGTAAGCCATTCTGACGAAGACACCAAACAAACATTTACGCTTTGACGGAATTTGGAAGCAAGACCTTCCATTAGATGACTAAATTTTGGACTTTCACTTGATCTGGCAAAGCTTGATTTTTTTTCTCTCCAGAACCCCGAACCACCAAATTATTAAGATTAGTGACCAGGTTATCTTTACGTTCGTAAAGATAACCTGGTCACTATCTTTACGATCCTTGGACAGGCGGAGGTTCAGAACCTTGAAGACAATAGTAGACAGGAGGACAAACTTGAATCCATAGTCTGGGGCAAAGTCGAGGGTCAGAGCAAGGTTATCCGAAGTCTAATAAAGCGCCAGAGGAAAATCCAGAACTAGGTTTGGAAACACTTACAGGTTGAGCAACGGGCAGGCAGACAATCAGATTAGGGTCAGGCAGCACAGACAGGCAGTCAGGTCCGGCAGGGATCAGTCTCAGCAATAGATCCTTACGAGTCGTTTTCCGCAATGGAGGTCATACAAATAAAACAAGCCGATAAGGTACCAGATAGAAAATACGCATAGGGTAGAGCAGATGTACAGTAGATGTGACCAGAGTTCCTGAGGTAGGGGCAGGAGCATTTACTGTGACACACACGCAGATGACCTGGTTTCTGAGTATAAATCAGCCTTAAGGCAGTCACAAAATTAGGAATGAATGCTGGAATAGGTCTTACCAAATAGCTTGAAATAATCTGGCATTGATGTTTGGTCTGAAGGCTGAGTAAATGCTGATACTGTAGGTGCAGGTAGATCAGATGAGTAGTAACGAGCATGGGGCAGAGCTGAGCTGGTGTGTCTTGTGAGGAATATATATGAAGGCTGAAGTAGAGGCAACTGGATGCCTCCTGTTTTTTCTTGGAGACATTTCGCAGTAGCTCAAGACATCCTCAATTGTGAGGATGGTTTGAAGTAATATGCCTATAATGCTGTCAGAACAATCACAGTAATAGGGCCATTAAGGTCACTAATGGGGCAATCAGAGTCAAGCTGTGTATAATAAGTGATTCTTGAAGTAGTTTTGTAAGGACATATATACCCTGTTACAACATTCTCTGCACGAACACTTAAGAAAGATTGCTGATATAAGAGACATATTAGGGTAATGCATTCAGTTCGTTTGGTGAATCTATACGATTACTTATCTAAAAAAAGAAATATGTAGTAATATGCTAAAAAAATTATATGTAAAAAAAACAATTTATTGTGTAGTCATTGAATGATAGAGCACCCTTTAGGTTATTTTAATTAAACATGTAATGGACATGAGTGTATACTAAGAAATGTGAGGGAGCCTCATGTTTAACTTTATAATTTCCAAGAACTTTAGCTGCTCTTTGGCAGGTTATTAGAGAGTGTATGAATGAGTTGGTGCAGCAGAACCATGTGGACAAACAGCAGTAGTAATACTTTAACCGCCTGCCAAGGTCCGCTGCTAGGACAAATTGATGAGTTCAGGAACTCTGCAACAGAACAATCAACACATGGCAAAGCTGCTTTCTCTCAACTGGACACATAGCTCGACTCATTATACTCATGATAAGTGAAATTATAGAGGCATTACATCTGAATGGGTTTGGTAAGTTAAAGCAGAGGTTCCCAAAAATGTCAGCGTGTGACCCCCAGTATAACACAACAGACTAGGGATCCATTAAAAATCCATACAATTACTTCACTCTGTTTAATCAAACATATAAAGTAATTACAGCTGCTTACCTTTATCAAGACTGCACTTTAAAAAATGAAATAGTCTAGAGCGGAGGTCTTCAACAGGGGGTCCGCAACCCCTAGGGGGTCCTTGGAGGTACTGCATGGGGTCACGAAATATTTTTTTATATTGCCCCCTGCAATTTTTTCCACTAATTGAAATGTCTTCAAATAGACATTAACATTAATTTAACAGACTTTAGTAAAAAGATAAATGGAGGCAGAAGATGTCTTTCAATCAATGCACACATTCAGCGACACACAGGAGCTCTTTCAAGCTGGGCACCGTTTCATTCACAACACCTGTCCCATCAGCCAGGAGTCCGAATTGGAAATACTTTAATAATCCCGGGGAGAAATTACTCTCGTTACATGACTCCATCTGTAATAGAGTGACTGTAGAACCAGTTTGATAGAACACAATTTTATACAATATATATAATTAAGGGGTCCCCGCTCCATCTCTCAATCAGTTTTGGGGTCCTTGGCCTGGAAGACGTTGAAGACCACTGCTCTAGAGAGCTGTACTTAACAAAATTGCTTTTTGTACAAAATGTGTGTACAAAATGTCAAAATCAAATCTGTCAAAGTCTCTAATTATTTTTATTTTTAAATGAATGCTTTAAATTATTATCTTCATAATTTCAATGTATTTAATGTGACGTTTAAATTATTTTACTGTTAATTTCAAAACATAATTGTGTTATTGTAAGTTGGTTTTGAGCCGTTTTCATAAAGTAAGCAGCATTCATTAATGTCTATTTATTTTTGTGCAGTTACCCTGTCACATTGCTACATTGAGCTTTAGGCCCGACAGGACTGATGATGGAGGCTTACCTTGAATAAACACATGGGAAAAAAGTTAGGTTCACCTCAGGACACTTAAAAAACCAGAGTGGAGAGAGAATATAACTAAGGGTTGACAGCTCCTTCAACGCCAGCGAGGATAAATCCATACAAACTAAAAACAAGAAGCCTCTTACTCTTATTTAGTATTCTTATTCTTATGGGGAGAGGCGGCTTAGTGGTTAGGGCATATAGCAGAGGTAACCAATAAAAACTCAGCGGGTTCCGAATAAAGAAAATGAACAACCAGTAAGGGTCCAGAGACATTTTTAATTTGATATATATATAATTATATATATAATTAAATTTTTTATTCTTATTATTTTTTTAATTTAATTTTATTTATTTTTTTATTAAATATATATATATATATATATATATATATATATATATATATATATATATATATATATATATATATATATATATATATATATATATATATATTTATATTATATTTATAATTTTACATTTTTTTTTTTTTATTTTTTTTTTTATATATTTTTAAATTTTTATTTATTTATATATATATATATATATATATATATATATATAATAAAAAATGTCTCTGGACCCTTACTGGTTGTTTTTTTTATTTTTTTATAATATATATATTATTATTATTTTTTTTTTTTTTTCAAGCAAAAATATATCCATAAAAATGGGATTGTAGATAGAGATATGTCTCTACAGCACGGTACAAGCTGATAATCAAGCTATTTTATAACATGTAAATTGATTTTTTTATTAATTGTCAGTTTATTTAAAGCTTTGACAAAGGGAGCCTTATGGGGTCTGATATGGAGAACGGGCCCTTGTCCTCTTTATCCTACCATGAGGAACATTTCATTAAATTGTAAAAACACAATAACTTTAAAAGAATAATATCTATGTTTTCCAATCTATTTTATATCTATTTTATAAAAAAAAATATCTCTAGCCTGGTCCTAATACTCCATCGTAGTTTAGTAATTGTGCTTTCCCAAAATTTCTTTAATAGTTCTTCACGATGTTGTCACTTAAGGCTACTATACGCGAAATTAGAGCAGCATTAACAACTGATTTGGCTCTGAACCCCTTCAACATAGAAGAAGATGACATTTATAGGATAATAAGAAATCTTCATATCATTTTAGCAGAGTCTTTGTGAGAACAAGAACCTAATGGAACATATCGTCTCCATGTTGTCAGGCCTTTTTTTTTTTTTTTTAACAGAGTATTATGTGTAAAAAAATTGTTAACTAACACTGTTTAGATTTACTTATATGGGCCCCACATCAAATGCCCATATGGGCAGCCCACCTTGGACCTACATAAAGCCTATTTAGCTTAAATATGCATGGGTCTGAACTGGGTATAGGATATAGGCCCCATTTATATATGATTATGTGGTTCCCACACCCAGTGGCAGCTCCAGAAATGTTCTTACTGGCAAGACGGGGCCAGTAAAAATCTTGGCGTGTTCTTGCCGCAAAGTTGGTTTTCCAAAATATAAGAAAACAACAAAATGTTAACAAAACTGCACAAAAGTAAATGAAGGTTTTTCTGATGTCAAAGTCTCTTTCTTTAAGATTAACCAGAGTGGAGACTTAACATTATTTCAGTTCTTTTTTGGAGCACTCACACCTTTGTGTTTCGAGCAGTTGCATTTGTTCCTCACAAATATTATTGCAACACTGCTCTAATAAACAAGCAAAACAAGGCAGCTGGTAATATCAGTGTGTGAATATTGGTCCAAGCTGCTTCATGGGACTGGGTCTTAGAAGCCCATGTTGTTGCACCCACCACCAGGTTTAATATCGCTCATTTGTATTCATCATTGTGGGCGAGCGTGCAGATATTCCAGCTTTGTCTCATTACACAAAGAAATCTCATATTACCAAATCCTAATTATCTTCTTCGCAGCTTTACTGAGGAACTCAATTAGATCTCCAATGTGACGTTTTTATTGCACACATGTGTTCTGATCCTCATTATCGAAATATTACAAAACAGAGGGGGGTATTTCTATTGTGTTTTATCAACAGTTTCCCTCCTGTTGTCTTGTCGTCTGATTTATAGACTTAAATGCATCTCTATGTATTTTCATTGTATTTATTTGTGTTATGCTAGCCTGCATACTGGATAAGCACTTTTTGGAATGTTAGTTATCATGCTATTCATTTTGTTTTGCCTGTTTGTGTCCTTGACATTCTCTCACCCACCCATTCTGATAGGTTCCCTTGAAAAATGCTAATTACACAGTCTAATAATAAACGCTGATTTTTTCTAGAAGGTTTATAGTGTATGCTTTGCTTATTTTATTTCCCTTGCAAGTTCCCAGTCAGCATGCTCAACTGGGCCCCATGTGAGTTAGAGGTGGGCTACATGGGTAAGGGTTGGGCATGGACTTGTACTGGAAAAACTTTATGGGGCCCATCTAAAACGTGCCATACAGGGCCGATGCAGGAAGGTGGGCTACCCATGTGAGACCTATAGAGGAACCCATGTATTGTGCATGGGCAAAGGTTATAACTTGGCAGAGGTTTATGGGATCCATATAGATATGTGGGACATATCGGGCATAGATAGGCCCCACATGGAGGCCTATGCCAGTGTGGGCAGCCCATCCTGGACCTACATAAAGCCTATGTGGTTTCAAAATGTATGGGTCAGAACTGGGTATCATCATATAGGCCCCATTTATTTATATGGTTCCCACACCAAAGGCCGACATGGGCTGCCCACCTTGGTCCTACCCAAGGCCTGGATATTAAATGGATATTTAAACCAATGGGTTTAATATCCATGGGTCTGAACTGTGTACCATGATATAGGCCCCATGTAGATTTAGCTATATGGCCCCCACCCATAAAGCTTACATGGGAAGCCCACATTGGACCTTAGTGGAACCCATGTAGGTACAATATACGTGGATCAGAACCGGGTATTGTATAGGCCCTTATTTAAATTTACATATATGGCCCTCACACCAAAAGCTAACATGGGAAGCCCACCTTCGACCTTAATGGAACCTATGTGGGTTCAATATGCATGGGTAAGAACTGGGTAAGGTGGGTAGCCCACCTTGGTACTAAATAAGGCCAATGTGGGTTTAATATCCATGGGTCCGAACTGTGTACCAGCATAAAGGGCCATGTAGATTTAACTATATGGCCTCCACACCAAAATTTAAAATAGGCAGCCCACATTGGTACTTAATGAACCCATGTTGGTACAATATGCATGGATCAGAACTGGGTATCGTCCTATAGGCCCTGTTTAGATTTACTTATATGAGTCCCACACCAATGGGCAGCCTACCTTGGGGTTTAATGGAACTTAAGTTGGTTCTATATCCATGAGTCAGAACTGGGTATCACCATATAGGCCACATTTGGATTTAGTTATATGGGCCCCACATCAAATGCCCATATGGGCAGCCCACGTTGGACCTACGTAAAGCCTATTTAGCTTAAATAAGCATGGGTCTGAACTGGGTATAGGATATAGGCCCTATTTATATATGGTTATGCGGTTCCCACACCAAGTTGTGGCTCCATAAATGTTTTATAGGAGTGGCCAGACGGGGCCAGTAAAAATCTTGGTGTGTTCTTGCCTCAAAGTTGGTTTTCCTAAATATAATAAAACAAACAAAAAGTACGTAGACAAAATTCTGAATCCTAAAAATGTTATCAGTATTCTAAAGTTCTGTTATTTACATAAGTTTTAGATAAAAAAAAATGGGATTCTATGCATTGTATATATTTGGATATAAATTGAATGTCATTCTTATGATTGGACAAACATATAAATCAATGAAAAAGTTTTCAATGAAAGATTTCTAAAAGACCTAAAACAAATTGCTTTATTTTAAATATTAGATTTTTATTTCAGGTAAAAGTACAGGCAATAAATAAATAAATAAATAAATAAATAAATAAATAAATAAATAAATAAATAAATAGAGGGTGTCCTGAAAATTCATTGTGCATTGAACAATAACGTATTCCTCCACTTCAAGAAGTAGTTCCGGACCAGAATCTGTTTTGTTATATTACCATAATGATAATATTGTCTGGTTTATTCTGTTCCGTGTGAAATAGATAAAAGCGGGAGGAAATGCACTAAAACATGGAATAAAATATACAATTTTAAAAAGTTATGGTGTCTGCAGTTTACTGACACGGACTTGATAACCTGGCGGATGGATATTTCCAACGGACACGGCCATCAGCAGCGGTTGAATTTCCGTTTTTCCCCTCTGACAAATGAGAACCTTTTTGCGGTAAGAGACAAACTCTTAAAACTGTGTTAAGAATAAGCTCCACACTCTTATAGTTTATATTATCGTTTCTATTTTGTTACATGTAAACATGAGTTTATTGTAATCAAGTTAGCTAGCCGACTAAGCACATTTAACATGGCTTGATAGCAGTTAGCCGGTGGGTCCATACTCTGAAACCTCTTAGAATAGAACAGGGTGTGTTTATATCTATTTGTTATGGGCTAATGAGGCATTTTGAAGCATTTCGACACATTGCCAAACTGTATTGATACTGATACTTCTCACAGAATACTGACACCTGCTGGACATTTAAAGACACTACAAAATAAAAAACAGGGCAAGGGATTCAATATATATTAAGAGAGCTGCATGAAGTGAAATTTCTATTAAATTAGGTTTAATTAAAATTCTATTTCTTATGAGGTCAATTCAACTATATCATAGTTGAATTGACCTCTACTATACTATACAAGTATGGTGTTTATCACTGAACTAATAAAAACTACTGGATGTCTGATTGGCTAAAATCGTGAGGTCACCATAGTGTCCCTGAATAAATAAAAGCAACTCAGCCTGTGACTTTATCATTTCATATTGCAGATTATGTTTTTTATTCATATTTTATTACACTTCTGTTAGATATAAGTGTTCTAAACACTTACAAAATGATTTCCATGGGAAATTCAATAATGTGGGTAGTTAACTTCAGCTCTCAAGAGCCAGCTTCCAAACTTTGTAGACTCCTCCTGTAAACAAAGTTTAAATGTGTGCAGTCATAAAGGTCTTCAGTATGAAGGACAAAAAATGACAAAACCAAAATAAATAAATACAGTAGCAAAAGGTTCCTTAAAAAAAGATTTTTTTTACAATTTTTAAGATCTTTTTTTCAGGTTAGAGTAAAACTTTTTCACGAGGAGTTCTGGATAGAACTTATTGACAAACGAAAACAAATTTTTTTAATCTTAAATGCTAAATGTTTAGATATATATTTCTTGCAATTTTGATATGATTACTGCTCTTAATCTGTTACTCTGTCAGCTAAAGGCATGTTTTAAAGTCTCTGTACTTCAGTTAACGATTTATCGATTACTAAATTAGTGTTTTATTTTAATAATTGATTAATCACAATTCATCCTATTAATTGTTTTAGCCCTAGATTCATGCTTAAAACCCATCTTACTGTAGCAGAAGTTAGACTGCGATTCTGTGGCACATTGTTTCTGTGATTTCCCGGATGACTGTCAGTCACACTGGTCACTCAGAACTTCTCAGCGAGAGAATCCTGGGAGTTGCTACTTGTGGACTTAACATTCACATGGGCCGTTTCTCAATATGTGTAATTATGCATTCTCATGTGCTCGTGTACTCGTGAAACGTCATCAGCCTCATGACAGAGAGCGGCTTTGCTATATTTGCTTTGATCAGTGGGTAAAAAGCAGTTTTTAATTGAGAAGGTTCACCTAAAACATTGTTTGTGCAGTCACTTCGTCAATGTTACAATCCTGCCTTAAATTATTATTTTGCTGTTGGGGCCACACAGACGTGGATAATAAACGGTAACATATTTTGCCGGCAACTTTCAACATTTTAAGTTAATTAAGGCATTAATATTCTGTTTCAGAGGAGCGATCATAGTGCTCTGCCTTAGCAGTGCTGTGTTTGTCTCCCTGCCAGCCTCAGATCACCTTCTCTGATTGGTTGATGTGGTGCGTCAAACAGCAAAAATTCAATTTCTCCAACTCCGGCATCTGCTGCTTGTGAAGCGCAGACTGCGCCTCAGATGCTCTGAAGCTCATGAGGAACTGCTTCTGCTGCTCAGATTCGTCCAAATGTGCCGCTGCTGCTGCTCTAGACATGCTGCTGGACCTTTTGGGAAATTGGGGTATAATTAATGTTCATGTGCTTGTTGAGTATAAAATGTTTATGATGTAAGCAGGCGCGATCCCTGCGACACAGTTTACCTAAGTAGATGACTCCATTCAACTTCCCCTCACCTTTGGTTTTGAAATGGGAGACACAACAGCTGTGGTTACGTTGTAGCCACCAAAACCCCTCCGGAGAAGAGTCTGTGTTCACTGGTCAAACCAGATTGCACCCTGCCTACGAGTCACAAGGAGCTGAACCTAGTGTCTTGTTTTTCCTGTGTTTCAAACCAGGTTGAAGGCAGTTTTTGGGGAACCCGCCTGCTGAAGCAGAAGAAACGGGCCCAAATGCTGTTCGCCTGAGAGCCGCTATAAGCTGTCAAGCCATACCACTCGAGCCGCTGCCTGGAACTGTGAAACCGCCAGACCGCGACCCATTGGTTCGGCTGCCGTGCTTCCGCAGTCTGAGCAAATGCTACAAGCTACCCTCTGTTTTAAGAGGGTCTCCTGGGTAAGGTTAATGTAAATCATAAAAGGCAGTCTTGCAAACTTTCATTCTGTTATTTGCAAAAGAGTAACTCAAATATCTTCTAGAGTTGCCTGTTGGAGGAGCAGACTGCATTTCCATGGAACCCAATCAACCAAACTGAGTCGGACTCCAGAACAGATCCAAACCCACGTCCCCTACATTCCAATGAGCCAACAAGTAAATATAATTTCCCCACTTTCAGCTGATGCTTAATAAATCCTCTGCTTGGGTGAAAGATAGGTAGAATAGGTAGTTTAAAATGTGTTGGTTGTGTTTCATCTGAAACTGACTGATGTTTTTTTTAGTAAAAGTTCTGAACTGATGCTAATGCTAGCTGCGCCTGACTGAACCACCCATGCTGTGTGTTACTATCGGCTCAATTAATCTTTTTTCTAAAAGGCGCAGTCTCAGTTATGTGTGCCATTACTGTATTTAACACACACATAAGGCGCACCGGATTATAGGGTGCGGGTTTTATATACAGGTACATGTCCTCTACTACGTTTAAATACCTCTACTGCGTATTTAAAAATAGAGCGGGAGCAAAACTGAGTATGATTGTGCTTTATTCATGTATTTATTACAAAGTAATAATCAAACCCATCAAAGTCATCATCCTCTGTTTCTGAATTAAACAGCTGCGCTAAATCAGAAATGCCAATTTCCCCTTCTTCGCTGTCAGAGTCACTTTCCGTGCCGTGCGGCTCCTCAGAAATGATGCCGGCTTTTGCGAAAGCTCGAACAACAGTGCCAGCAGACACGTTAGCCCAAGCATCAACAATCCATCCGCAAACTGTGGCGTAACTTGCCCGGCGCTGCCTTCCACTTTTCGTGAAACTGTGGTCTCCGTCGGTCATCAATCGCTCCCACGCCGCTCGCAGCCTTACTTTGTCGAGCGGTTGAAGTTCCTTTGTCAGACCTCCCGGAATAACAGCGAGCACAGCATTCATTTGTTTCACCTTGTTTTTCACATCGGCTGTGAGATGGACACGCATGGAGTCACAGATTAACAGCGATGGTGATGCGTGGAAAAAACCACCTGGTCTCCTTACATACACCTGCCTCAGCCACGCTTTTATCATCTCCTCATCCATCCAGCCCTTTTCATTTGCCTTAATAACGACTCCAGCTTTAGGCAAAGTCTTTCTCTTAAAAATCACCATAGGTTTCTGTTCATTTGCGTGGCAGCCAATCCACGCCCACACTTCCCCCTTTAACGTTCTCATGGTGGTCTTAACAACGTCCGCAGTAACAACACACATAGGGCGCACCGCACTATAGGGCGCGCAGCACATTTTGAGAGAAAAAAAAGACGTTTATATGCGCCTTATAGTCGCATAAATACGGTATATTAATTTATTCTATTTACTCACTATAAAAGTTTTCATTCAGTCTGTTTTACCAGCAAGGCCACATAATTCTGTTTGAGGGTGTTTGTAGACCAGACATAGCTTCTTCCCTAAACAAGCCAGATTCTTTCTCAATGTTTATTCATAACATGTTACAGGGGTTGACGTTAAGGATTTTTACCACTTGCCCTTCGAGCAAGCGACTTTCACATTTCATTTGCCCAGAAACAATATTTACTTGCCCAGTTTAATGTTTGATAAATATAGTTCCTAATGTTCATTTTTGTATATATATCAATGAAACATTTGTTTTTTAAATGTTTTTTGTAATTCAGTATTTTTTAAGTTTACAGGTTCCTGGTGTGTATATGCATGCGTCAGATAATGAACTCAAGCCTACATTACCGTGTTAACATGCTTTTCAATCCTTCCTGCACATTCTTTTCAAACTAAACTTTGCTTTAAACTGTTGTGTGCTTGGAAAAATATAAATTGTAATGCTTAAAATAAAAAAAAAAAACTTGACAGGTTAAAAACTTAAGACAAATCAAGTCAAGTCAATGTCACAAATGAATAACTTTTATTTTATAGTCACGGTATGTTTATACAAGATAAAACTATTAATATAATGTGACTTTTCTAGGCAATCATTATACATAGATATTTTATACAGGGTTTCCACAGTCTTACATAATTTCAGAATTCCCTGACTTTTAACTGACTCAGGATTAGTTTTCCCTGACAAAATAAATGTAGCAACAAGACAATAATAATAACATAACAGGTCACCAATTTAACATGTTTAGCTCTATAACATTTAAATGCACCTCTCCAATGTCTAAGAGAAAAAAATGTAATGAATATTTTTTAATGTATGACCTGCATCACTGTACAGAAGACTGCCATATGATAGCCATATTTACACTGTGCGCATGGCATACAATTATGCCAATTTTCCTAATCCCTGACCGATAATTTTTAATCTAGGGTTATCTGGGTGGTTGGTGAAATGGGTGGAGGGTAAAATAGGCGGTGGGTGTGTTACTGTACATAAATTTTTTTGCCTTGTGGTTGTTTTTTAGCCTGCTAAGTCAAAAACAATGTGTCTCATTCAAGCCAATTCCCGAACAAAAATCACGCCATCTGGCAGAAAATCACGCGGCTTTTTCAAATCTCGCGGCTTTCGAAATTACTCGAGAATGTGTACAAAACAACAAAAATGGCGCCGGCAACGCCTCTGGGTCGTTTTCATCGAATGTCGGTGATTTTAAAGTAATTTTGAGTGATAAATTAATGTTTTTTGCAATCATTGCTCTTGCCCGGCGGGTAAATGCAATGAAATTTGTACTCTCCCAACAATAAAAACGACTTGCCCCGGGCGATCGGGCGATGGTTAACATCAAGCCCTGTGTTACAGTTAACCAAAGTGTCAGTAATTTGTTTTGACTCTGAATATTTTCCGTTGTTGTAAGTAAGGGGGAACGAGCGCTGCCCAGGCAGAACGGGCCTGAATACAGAGCAGTATGATGACTGTTCTCTCTTTGCAAAGATATAAAAATAAAGTGTCGACTGAGTGAAATCAATCGATCTATGTTTAAATACCTAAGGCAGGGGTGTCAAACTGGTTCCAGAAAGGGCCGTGTGGCTGCAGGTTTTCTTTCCAACCAAGCAATAGCACACCAGACTCCAGTCATCTCATCAAGTGAGTCCAATCTGAACATGATGACTTGATGATATGAACGGAGTCTGGTGTGCTATTGCTTGGTTGGAAAGAAAACCTGCAGCCACACGGCCCTTTCTGGAACCAGTTTGACACCCCTGACCTAAGGTGAATAGTTGAATACTTTCTTTCTTTTCCCACTACAGTGAGCCTCCTAAAATATTTGTTCTAGCTGTTCTGCCCTGGAACTGGATATCCTGCCCAGCTGAACTAAGCCAATCTTTCTGTGTCACTATATTTTAATGCCTGTGACATTTTCACTGCAAAAACCGAATTAAACTTTACTGTTTTGATTGCATGTAATATCTTTTCATCAGAGTTATTCAGATTTATCTGCTACTATTTGAAAAAAAGCCTTAAAACTGGAACATTCCTCAGAGACTCTTCTAATCATGAAACCCCCTTTTCCTCTTTTTGTTTGCTTTTGCTTTGCCACTTACTTATTTTCAAGTAACAAAGTAGAAATACTTTGTTACCTTAAGTAGAAATGTTGGCTATTTTAGCAACCCACCTTGAGCAGCAATTGTGCCAAAATTGTAAAAACTATATAATGTATAAAATGTTATATACATTTTTTTGACTTTCTATATGCTCTATCTCTCAAGTGGAAAAGTTTTATTTTCACCTGGTTTAATTTCGAAAAAAAATTTCTGTAAGGAACCATTGACTATCGGATTATTAATCGTGTTATTAAAAAAATGCCCAACAGATTAATTTATTTTTGTTATTGATTAATTTAGTTGCAGCCCTAGTTCCTTTAATAGGGTAGTGCAGGTTACAGTTTAAAGCATCTGTCCTTAAAAATGTTCCTTCATTATTTTTACTTTTATACTTTAAGTAGTTTTAAAAGTGGTACTTTTACACTTTTATGTGAGTCAAAAGCTTAAGTTGATACTCTTAACGTCTACAAATGTGTTTTGAAACAGTAGGATTTATACTTTTACTTGTGTAATAAATAATATTTTTTTTCACCTCTGCTTATTTTGAGTAGTGTTTAGTCTTTGTGTGATTATTATATACAATAAGCCTGTGTTACTGATTAGCTAACAAAGGTAGCACTGTATTTTAACCAGTGGTCTTCTGCGGTTATTTTATGCAATGAACGATTTATCACTAAGTCCAGGTCCATCCTCCTTTTCAGTAACATTCGTATGAACAGAGACTGTTTCTTTGGTTGGTGATTAATAACTCTGCTGATAGGCATAGTCTAAATATCTAAATTGGTGAAGGCAACTGGATTTTAACAGCCGGTCTAGGAGCCCAACCTTTATGTGAAAAGCTAAGAACCCTGATGAAAAAGCAAATTACAGTTATAATCAATCAACTAATAATCATTCATTTCTACTTTCAAAGACCTATTATTTAACTAAAACTTCCAATTCTACTTACTTGATATATTCATAATCTTCTGTTAAACTTGCTCAACATAATGTTCACACTTCAATAGAGTTAGTGTTTCAAAAGCATTTAATAAAATATTGGGATTCTAAAAAACCTAAGTGATTATAACTTTCTACTAATACAGTGGATAAATAACGTATAAAATGGATTAAAAACAATAAATATATGTGTTACTGTGCCCACATGTTTATTTATTCCTGAAATTGGGAGCAAAAGGTTTTGAAATGACTAGATTATTGATTTTGTCGATATAGACAGATTTTATTTTTTTGTTATTTGTTTAAACTAGTGTAAAACAAAAAGAAATTTCGTTTAGAACAGATCTCTGGACAGTTTAAATTTTTTTTAAAAGTGCAGCCTTAGAAAATAGTAAAAATATATATATATATATATAAAAAGAAATATAAACATATGACTGTAAATTTACAGTTCTAACATTTTCATTTTTTATATATGAATATATATTTAGATATAGGGTTCTCGATTAAAATTAAATTAATTATTAAAATTGTGGTGAAACTGTTAATGATTAATACCTTCATTCACGTATAATGTCAAAACTTTCAGGTGAGACATAATACATTTCATTTTTTGCCTAATACTTCATAAAAGCTTTATATTTACATCCAGTCTTTTACATCCAAAACTAATACAGGCAATGGGAAACCTCAAAGCCCGTCCTTGTTTGGAAACTCTCCTGGGATTTCAACTGCTAATACCTTTTGTATTGTTTTTAGAGGTTTTCAGAGGAATGGGCCAGTATCGGGTATTGCAGGCCAATAACGACTCCCATTATTAAGGGGTGAAGCTGGTTTTCCACTGTCAATGTGCGTGTTTTCTAAGCCACAACAAGGCTTTTGTTGGGTTACTGTACAAAAGCCTGGAACTCAACGCTATTCCAGACGATTTGAATGAGAAAGCTTCCTGGATAGGAAGTGAAACGTCTTCAAACTTGGAAAACAAAGTCCAGTGGTTTGTTTTTTTTTACTTTAACTTTTTGGAATTTTTTAAAATTGTTCCTCAAATGTTTTTGGTCTTCTTTGTCATTTGTATGTTTTGATTCTATATTTTGTGTATTTTTTGTAGCATAATTAATTTTTACGTTTTTTTTTTTTCTATCAGCCTTTTTTTTATATATATAAAAATAATTTTTATGCATTTTAATTTTGTTATTCTTAGGCAATTTTAAACTTATCAAACTTATCTTAATTTTATCCCTCTGTATATTTCAGATGTGGCAAATTAATATAAGTTGACTGTGGGGGGCAGCCGGAGCACCCGGAGAGAACCCACGCATACACAGGGAAAACAAACTTCAACTAGAAGGACCTCAGGCTGGACCAAGGACCTTACTGCTGTAAGGTAACTGAGCTGAAGTGTTCCACTGTGCAGCCCCTGCTTTTTCATGTCTTTGTTTAGTTTATTTTTTTCATTAAGGCATGGGGTCCAGTTGTCATTATTCTGATGTTTTTCAATTTTCTTTTGCTGGGTCTGGATAGGTTAAATCTTTGACCGCAACGCTATATTCATCCTCTCCATCTGTGTGTTTCTCGTAGATGTAGATAAACCCGTTACAGCATATATCTTTCACACAGTCTGTCTCTGAAAATGTAACTTGTTCATCTTCCGCCCTAAATACCACTTGTCCACACATCAGGTATGTGTAAGCGTGGTACACCTGAGAAGTCAACAATTCGCGGCAAAGGACTGAGGACAGACGGTATAATTGGGTTCCACTTTTTCCAGGGATCTCCAGGGTTGGACTAGGAATGACAGGATGTGTTAATTCCCCCTGATTGGTTGACCGTTCCAGATAAAGGACTATCACATCAGTGTGGTTGAGGAACTGTTTTGTTGTCAACATGGAGTCGCAGGTGTCACAGTACACTGTGGGGGCCTCACCAGCCCAACGTTTAAGCAGAGAAGCGGTACTGTCGTTTGCCACTGCGTACGGTAGGCAAATGATGGGACCAAGTTCCCAAGTGTCAAGCCATTCCTTATGACATCCTTCACACGACATAGCTGTGTATCCTACGCATAGAGTGTTAATACCACATGGGTTTAACCAGCGTAAAATAGCTTCCAAGAATGCTGTCATATGGCTCTGCTGGGTAAAGACACGTTCAGAAATTTCCATCAGAACTTGGTAGATTTCTTCTGGGGAAAAATACGTCCCTGGATGGTACATAGCAGTATTCAAAAGGCTAGCAAATGAAGGAGTTTCTGACAAAGCTCCAAAAAACTCTTCAGGATACTCGGCCACAAATTTTCTGGTGATGGTCAGGTTCATAACGCTTTGGATCATGGCATTCATCCAACCATTTTGAAAGGAGTTGGAAAACCTGCAAATGTACATAGTTGGATCGACATTGCAATTTGTTTGACTTTCTTCTTCCTGGTAGCAACAATCTGCCTCATTCAGCACTTCAGAGTTGCTCATATTTGGTGAGCTGCCGATGTCCATATTTTCAGCTTCAAAAGAGGGAGTCAGTTCATCCTCTGATATGTCTTGTTGTATTTGAGGGTCCGGATAGGTTAAAGCTTTTAGGTCCCTCCTAAATGTTGATGTTGTGGGAAAAGTTGCTGTTTCTTCAGGGTTGCAGTTATCCTGATCTGGGGTAGCTTTGACCGCAACACTGTATTCATCCTCTCCATCTGTTTGTTTCTCGTAGATGTAGATAAACCCGTTACAGCATATATCTTTCACACAGTCTGTATCTGAAAATGTAACTTGTTCATCTTCCGCCCTAAATACCACTTGTCCACACATCAGGTATGTGTAAGCGTGGTACACCTGAGAAGTCAACAATTGGCGGCAAATGACTGAGGACAGATGGTACAACTGGGTTCGACTTTTTCCAGGGATCTCCAGGGTTGGACTAGGAATTACAGGATGTGTTAATTCCCCCTGACTGGTTGACCGTTCCAGATAAAGGACTATCACATCAGTGTTGTTGAGGAACTGTTTTGTTGTCAACACAGAGTCACAGGTGTCACAGTACACTGTGGGGGCCTCACCAGCCCAACGTTTAAGCAGAGAAGCGGTACTGTCGTTTGCCACTGCGTACGGTAGGCAAATGATGGGACCAAGTTCCCAAGTGTCAAGCCATTCCTTATGACATCCTTCACACGACATAGCTGTGTACCCTACGCATAGAGTGTTAATACCACATGGGTTTAACCAGCGTAAAATAGCTTCCAAGAATGCTGTCATGTGGCTCTGCTGGGTAAAGACACGTTCAGAAATTTCCATCAGAACTTGGTAGATTTCTTCTGGGGAAAAATACGTCCCTGGATGGTACATAGCAGTATTCAAAAGGCTGGCAAATAAAGGAGTTTCTGACAAAGCTGCAAAAAACTCTTCAGGATACTCGGCCACAAATTTTCTGGTGATGGTCAGGTTCATAACGCTTTGGATCATGGCATTCATCCAACCATTTTGAAAGGAGTTGGAAAACCTGCAAATGTACATAGTTGGATCGACATTGCAATTTGTTTGACTTTCTTCTTCCTGGTAGCAACAATCTGCCTCATTCAGCACTTCAGAGTTGCTCATATTTGGTGAGCTGCCGATGTCCATATTTTCAGCTTCAAAAGAGGGAGTCAGTTCATCCTCTGATATGTCTTGTTGTATTAGAGGGTCTGGATAGGTTAAAGCTTTTAGGTCCCTCCTAAATGTTGATGTTGTGGGAAAAGTTGCTGTTTCTTCAGGGTTGCAGTTATCTTGATCTGGGGTAGCTTTGACCGCAACGCTATATTCGTCCTCTCCATCTGTGTGTTTCTCGTAGATGTAGATGAACCCGTTACAGCATATATCTTTCACACAGTCTGTATCTGAAAATGTAACTTGTTCATCTTCCGCCCTAAATACCACTTGTCCACACATCAGGTATGTGTAAGCGTGGTACACCTGAGAAGTCAACAATTGGCGGCAAATGACTGAGGACAGATAGTACAATTGGGTTCCACTTTTTCCAGGGATCTCCAGGGTTGGACTAGGAATTACAGGATGTGTTAATTCCCCCTGACTGGTTGACCGTTCCAGATATAGGACTATCACATCAGTGTGGTTGAGGAACTGTTTTGTTGTCAACACAGAGTTGCAGGTGTCACAGTACACTGTGGGGGCCTCACCAGCCCAACGTTTAAGCAGAGAAGCGGTACTGTCGTTTGCCACTGCGTACGGTAGGCAAATGATGGGACCAAGTTCCCAAGTGTCAAGCCATTCCTTATGACATCCTTCACACGACATAGCTGTGTATGCTTGGCAAAGAGTGTTAATACCACATGGGTTTAACCAGCGTAAAATAGCTTCCAAGAATGCTGTCATATGGCTCTGCTGGGTAAAGACACGTTCAGAAATTTCCATCAGAACGTGGTAGATTTCTTCTGGGGAAAAATACGTCCCTGGATGGTACATAGCAGTATTCAAAAGGCTGGCAAATAAAGGAGTTTCTGACAAAGCTGCAAAAAACTCTTCAGGATACTCGGCCACAAATTTTCTGGTGATGGTCAGGTTCACAACGCTTTGGATCATGGCATTCATCCAACCATTTTGAAAGGAGTTGGAAAACCTGCAAATGTACATAGTTGGATCGACATTGCAATTTGTTTGACTTTCTTCTTCCTGGTAGCAACAATCTGCCTCATTCAGCACTTCAGAGTTGCTCATATTTGGTGAGCTGCCGATGTCCATATTTTCAGCTTCAAAAGAGGGAGTCAGTTCATCCTCTGATATGTCTTGTTGTATTAGAGGGTCTGGATAGGTTAAAGCTTTTAGGTCCCTCCTAAATGTTGATGTTGTGGGAAAAGTTGCTGTTTCTTCAGGGTTGCAGTTATCTTGATCTGGGGTAGCTTTGACCGCAACGCTATATTCATCCTCTCCATCTGTGTGTTTCTCGTAGATGTAGATAAACCCGTTACAGCATATATCTTTCACACAGTCTGTATCTGAAAATGTAATTTGTTCATCTTCTGCCCTAAATACCACTTGTCCACACATCAGGTATGTGTAAGCGTGGTACACCTGAGAAGTCAACAATTGGCGGCAAATGACTGAGGACAGATGGTACAACTGGGTTCCACTTTTTCCAGGGATCTCCAGGGTATGACTAGGAATTACAGGATGTGGTAATTCCCCCTGATTGGTTGACCGTTCCAGATAAAGGACTATCACATCAGTGTTGTTGAGGAACTGTTTTGTTGTCAACACAGAGTCGCAGGTGTCACAGTACACTGTGGGGGCCTCACCAGCCCAACGTTTAAGCAGAGAAGCGGTACTGTCGTTTGTCACTGCGTACGGTAGGCAAATGATGGGACCAAGTTCCCAAGTATCAAGCCATTCCTTATGACATCCTTCACACGACATAGCTGTGTATGCTTCGCAGAGAGTGTTAATACCACATGGGTTTAACCAGCGTAAAATAGCTTCCAAGAATGCTGTCATATGGCTCTGCTGGGTAAAGACACGTTCAGAAATTTCCATCAGAACTTGGTAGATTTCTTCTGGGGAAAAATACGTCCCTGGATGGTACATAGCAGTATTCAAAAGGCTGGCAAATAAAGGAGTTTCTGACAAAGCTGCAAAAAACTCTTCAGGATACTCAGCCACAAATTTTCTGGTGATGGTCAGGTTCATAACGCTTTGGATCATGGCATTCATCCAACCATTTTGAAAGGAGTTTGAAAACTTGCAAATGTACATAGTTGGATCGACATTGCAATTTGTTTGACTTTCTTCTTCCTTGTAGCAACAATCTGCCTCATTCAGCACTTCAGAGTTGCTCATATTTAGTGAGCTGCCCATTTCCATATTTTCAGCTTCAAAAGAGGGAGTGAGTTCATCCTCTGATATGTCTTGTTGTATTTGAGGGTCTGGATAGGTTAAAGCTTTTAGGTCCCTCCTAAATGTTGATGTTGTGGGAAAAGTTGCTGTTTCTTCAGGGTTGCAGTTATCTTGATCTGGGGTAGCTTTGACCGCAACGCTATATTCATCCTCTCCATCTGTTTGTTTCTCGTAGATGTAGATAAACCCGTTACAGCATATATCTGTCACACAGTCTGTATCTGAAAATGTAACTTGTTCATCTTCCGCCCTAAATACCACTTGTCCACACATCAGGTATGTGTAAGCGTGGTACACCTGAGAAGTCAACAATTGGCGGCAAATGATTGAGGACAGACGGTACAACTGGGTTTGACTTTTTCCAGGGATCTCCAGGGTAGGACTAGGAATGACAGGATGTGGTAATTCCCCCTGACTGGTTGACCGTTCCAGATAAAGGACTATCACGTCAGTGTGGTTGAGGAACTGTTTTGTTGTCAACATGGAGTCGCACGTGTCACAGTACACTGTAGGGGCCTCACCAGCCCAACGTTTAAGCAGAGAAGCGGTACTGTCGTTTGCCACTGCGTACGGTAGGCAAATGATGGGACCAAGTTCCCAAGTGTCAAGCCATTCCTTATGACATCCTTCACACGACATAGCTGTGTATTCTTCGCAAAGAGTGTTAATACCACATGGGTTTAACCAGCGTAAAATAGCTTCCAAGAATGCTGTCATATGGCTCTGCTGGGTAAAGACACGTTCAGAAATTTCCATCAGAACGTGGTAGATTTCTTCTGGGGAAAAATACGTCCCTGGATGGTACATAGCAGTATTCAAAAGGCTGGCAAATAAAGAAGTTTCTGACAAAGCTGCAAAAAACTCTTCAGGATACTCGGCCACAAATTTTCTGGTGATGGTCAGGTTCACAACGCTTTGGATCATGGCATTCATCCAACCATTTTGAAAGGAGTTTGAAAACTTGCAAATGTACATAGTTGGATCGACATTGCAATTTGCTTGACTTACCTCTTCTTGGTAGCAACAATCTGCCTCACTTAACACTTCAGAGTTGCTCATATTGACTGTACTTTCCATCCTAATTTCTTCAGCTTCAAAAGTCCTCCAATACTTACTGTGTATTTTCAGGCTTTTGATATGTTAAACCGTTCAGGTCGCCTCCAAGTCTCGTTATTGTGGGCAAATTTCCTTTCTTCAGGGTTATAGACAGGATATTTGAAATTATTGTAAAATTAAATGACAAAGTATTTCCTGTCTGCAACCAGCTGTTTGTTCTCTGCAAGGCTAAGAGTGAATGGAATAGAATTTTCTTTGAGCCTTGCATATCATAGATAGCCACTCCCAAATGATGTCATCCGTGTTCCAGAACACGCCCACATATGATTCTGTGGGTGGTTTCAAATGCTCTTCTTCTATGTCTTACCAAGAATTTCCAACTTACTTTTCATTAGATTTTACATACTAAATGTACACCTTATTACATGTAATATTCAATGTTGTTCTTTAAATTATTTGTAGTTCTTTATGTTGTAGTATGCTTTCTGCAATATGTATTTTGTTTTTTAACTATTACACTAGAACACATTATTAAGAAAGGCTATGAATAAAGTTTAGTCTCTGATTTCCCTTCTCCCTTAATGTAGTATCTATTCATATCCAATCTTTCCTCTCATTATTATAGCTACTACCTCACAATAGACATTACCACTAAAGTACTTTTCGATATTGCTTTTATTATTGTCATGTAAATTATAGTTGATATTTGTTTTTGTTCAAATGTTTGATAGGTAAGCATTTTAACTGTTTATTCTTTGTACTTGAAAACCGAAAAATAGAGATTTTAAATCCATAAGAGAATTTAAAATCGTCCTTCTAATGGATAAAGCCCTATGACCAAGCTCCATCTCAGTGATCTGATCGTTCTCCCAGTTTTCTAACAGAGCACTTTGCCCTCAATCTGCAGGTTTACTAGTGGTTTCTAGAATTTCTAAAAGTAGAATGGGACGAAGATCTTTTAGTTATTAGGCTGTTTTTGAAACCAACTACCAGTTAGAGTCCATGAGGCACACATCCTGTCAGTTTTTAAGGCAAGGCTTAACACTTTTCTTTTTGATAAAGCTTATGGTGAGAGTGGCTCAAGTTATCTCTATAGTATTCCGCTATGTGCTTAAGCACTGTTTATGTTTTATGTGTCCAGCAGGTCCTCACGGCCGCTCCATGACTCCATGTGCGGACAGAAATTCCCTACAAAGCACCTATTAAAATTTGTAACTACGTGGATAAATGTATTTTATATATATATATACATATATATTTATATATATGTATATATATATATATATATATATATATATATATATATATATATATATATATATATATATATACGTATATGCTGATATGCTGATATTTTCATATGCTCATAACGCGGTATCGATCTATTTTACTTTCAAAATCTCGTGAAATTTCATCGTTCTGTTACAAATTCTCGTGATATTTTGCATGGATCAGAACTGGGTATCGTCCTATAGGCCCTGTTTAGATTTACTTATATGAGTCCCACACCAAAGGCCGGCATGGGCAGCCTACTTTGGGGTTTAATGGAACTTAAGTTGGTTCTATATCCATGGGTCAGAACTGGGTATCAGGCCACATTTGGATTTAGTTATATGGGCCCCACATCAAATGCCCATATGGGCAGCCCACGTTGGACCTACGTAAAGCCTATTTAGCTTAAATAAGCATGGGTCTGAACTGGGTATAGGATATAGGCCCTATTTATATATGGTTATGTGGTTCCCACACCAAGTGGTGGCTCCATAAATGTTTTACAGGAGTGGCCAGACGGGACCAGTAAAAATCTTGGTGTGTTCTTGCCTCAAAGTTGGTTTTCCTAAATATAATAAAACAAACAAAAAGTATGTAGACAAAATTCTGAATCCTAAAAATGTTATCGGTATTCGAAATTTCTGTTATTTACATAATGGTTAGATTAAAAAATGGGAATTTTATGCATTGTATATATTTTGATATAAATTGAATGTCATTCTTATGATTGGACAAACATATAAATTAATTAAAAAGTTTTCAATGAAAGATTTCTAAAACACCTAAAACAAATTGCTTTATTTTAAATATTAGATTTTTATTTCAGGTAAAAGTACAGGCAATAAATAAATAAATAAATAAATAAATATATAGAGGGTGTCCTGAAAATCCATTGTGCATTGAACAATAACGTATTCCTCCACTTCAAGAAGTAGTTCCGGACCAGAATCTGTTTTGTTATATTACCATAATGATAATATTGTCTGGTTTATTCTGTTCCGTGTGAAATAGATAAAAGCGGGAGGAAATGCACTAAAACATGGAATAAAATACACAATTTTAACAAGTTATGGTGTCTGCAGTTTGCTGACACGGACTTGATAACCTGGCGGATGGATATTTCCAACGGACACTGCCATCAGCAGCGGTTGAATTTCCGTTTTTCCCCTCTGACAAATGAGAACCTTTTCGCGGTAAGAGACAAACTCTTAAAACTGTGTTAAGAATAAGCTCCACACTCTTATAGTTTATATTATCGTTTTATTTTGTTACATGTAAACATGAGTTTATTGTAATCAAGTTAGCTAGCCGACTAAGCACATTAAACATGGCTTGATAGCAGTTAGCCGGTGGGTCCATACTCTGAAACCTCTTAGAATAGAACAGGGTGTGTTTATATCTATTATTTATGGGCTAATGAGGCATTTTGAAGCATTTCGACACATTGCCAAACTGTATTGATACTGATAGAGGGATTATTTGTTTATCAACACGGCAGATGCGCGCGCATCTTGACTGCAAAAAGTGCCGGGTCCTTTAAAGCGTCTGGTCGAATGTTGTGATTATACGCGGTTATTTAGCAGTTGCGATCTGCTAACTAGCGATGTTGTTAGCGTTCTACAACAGTTTATCACCTAGTGATAAAATAAGTTATGCTGCTAAATTAACACTAGTTAATGGAATACGTATTAATGACCCATACGTGCCGGTGAGTGGATAAATGACGAGAAAAAATGGCCCAAAATTCAGTGGCCGGACATTCATTCCCACCTGTGCAAAGTGCAATAGGCATTTCCACTACGAATGTGCAAAAGGAAAAAGAAAGGCTAAAGAATGGTATTGTGATCAGTGCAAAAAACAGAAAAACTAGAAGAAATGCACTCTGAAACATAGAGTTGTAACTGTACCTGTGCTTACCATTCAAAGTATGCACTAAGGTTCTCAGTGTGCATCTTATGACAAGATTGTTTAATATTGTTATTTTTATTATTGGTTACATGCACAAGAATAAATATATTTCAATGTTTCCTTGACTCTTGAATACTTTATTAATATTTACACAGGGTTTACACAGGTTTCAGCTGATTGAATTGTATTCTTTTCAATGGCAAAACACAAAGCAAAATATCTGCATATTTCATTTAAGATTTTGAAATATATCATACAACAGAGGAATGAGGAAAAATCTCAATATTCAAAAGCAAACTGGATACAACACACATTTTGAACCAAAACTGCTGCAAAATGTTTTAAACCACAGCTATTGAATGTTCAATGAGCTTATGCAGTGAAAATAATCATTTTTTTCAAAAAAATAATATTCAATGACATTTAAACCTCAATTCATAGATGTTAACAACATTAAGGCCTTAATTTTGGCACAATTCAATTAAGGGCTTTTAATTTATTTTCTAGGGACTATGCATTTGCAAATGTTTGTCAATGCTGCACAAACAATTACAATGTCATCTAACAGGTCCACCTGTGATAAAGGAATAACAGTAGTAAGAATTCGGAAAGTTTTCCATCTCCCTATTATTCTTTCAATGTGTATTCTAACATTGGACAAACGCCTCAATGTTTCCACCTCTTGATCAGACAACTGCTTTTTACCTTTGGTAAAGTGAGGGATCCTCAGGGTAGTAGCACCACGCAAGGTGGTAAAACCACGATCTGCTAGTATCTCATCATTTACTTGTAGAAGGTCATAAAATCCAGACTCGGCTGTAAGTTGTTTATCAGAAACACGCCCACCCCAACCTGCAGACAGAAATGTAATTGCTCCTGCAGGTGACATGCCAACCAAATACTTAACCATGTTATGGCTCTTATAATTTGAATATGTTTGGGCTCTGGCTGTTAAATTTGTTGGTCTGTTAATAAAAATTTCTGTGCAGTCAATAATGCACCTGCAACGCTGGTATTTAGGTTTGAAATATTTTGGCATATTCTTTAAAATAGCATGCTTACTTGGCCACTTGATTAAAGGTTTCAAAATCTGAGACATAATAGGCAGCCAACTTCTTAAGATTTTAGAGATGTCACATTCGTTAACATTAAATCGGAATGCAATATCCTTGTTGGTGAGTCCTAATCTGAGTTTCATGAGTACAGCCAAAAGATGATCCTCTAGGGTCAGAGAGCCACGGATGACCTCAACACTGTCCTTAATCGTCGGCAGGACCCAATTAAAGAGGGCACTGGTTAGACCTGTGAAAAACAGCACCTGTGTTGCTTTACACTTCAGTGACGCAAAAGAGAACTGTGCAGTCCCGAGCATTTCTTTTAATTGTTCATTCTCTGTTTTCAGTTTGTTGATGTCCTCACGCAGGTTATCACACTCTGTATGAAGTTGGCTGTACTTCAGCTGGAGGTCATCATGGACAGTCTTTGGGACCATACCTTCTGAAAAATAAATACAAATTTTACATTCTTATCTTTACAAAAAACAAATGGTTACATTCTGGGTGATAAGTCACACTGTGGGCAAATACCTGTTCGCAACAAATATGAACATTACTAACTGATTAATCCCACTAGTACGGAAGAGGATAAGGGCCACTGGAAAAAAAAAAAAAAGTTAACTGTTTTTGTTTATTTTATTTCAGTATAGTATGGGAAAAAAGTCAGAATTCTGAGAAAAAAGTCAGAATTCTGACTTTAATCTCAGAATTCTGACTTTGTTCCCATGTTAAACTGAAATAAAATTAAAAAATCAGTTTACTTTTTTTTTTTTTTCAGTGGCCCTAAACCTCTTCCGTACACTAGTGACTATTCTATTCTGCAATAATTAATATGTTAACATTTAGGAACACACAGATCTACGTCCCTTTATAAAAATCCAAATGAGTTTGCAGGCCGTCTTGGTCAGGTTAGTAATAAGGTTTCATACCATTATATAGATCAGCACCAGCCTCTATTCCACACTCAGTTGGAGAGATGGAAGAGGGTGTACACTGATGTCCATCTTCTGGACACCTGCTGGGGGTTGCATCCCTTCTTCTTTTTCTCTTATATCTGAAACACACAGGAGAGAACAATCATTTAGTGCAAAAAACCCCCCAAAAAACAAAACAGTTCCACAGGTGTTATCTCCTGAACTCAAGTCCATACAAATCACATGCTCAGTCATCCCAACTCTCCATATGAGATGTCTAATAAAAACTACATGCTCTGACCTTTAACCCGGGTAACCTATATAGCTACAATATATCAATATTTTTTCTTTGCACTTCCAGTCATACTATGTGGAGTCATGCTTGTAATCAGACAACAATCAAGCACACAGATGTGATACCGGTACTTACCGCTCCAGTTTTGCAACACCGTCTTTGCCGGGCTGGATTGAGTATGGAAAGATAGACGGGACAAAGTCTGGGCTGTCGATGTCGTCTGATGCCTCTCCTGTACAAATAATGTATTGACGCAATCATCATCATCATCAACCTTTATTACAGACACTAGTCAATCAATTGAAAAGACAGCACACACAGAGAAGTTTAGACCAGACAACGTGATGATGTTAATGATAAAACTTATGGCTGACCCGATGAGTTGCAACTTGATAAGACTGAATCAAGGTACATTAACTTGTATGCTAGTTATGCTCCAATGTGTTTTGTACGATTCATTAATCCCGTTTATATATGTAATACTTAATAATTGTATGTAAAACCATTGTTTGTATAACCAGCGATGCCGTTTAGCTTTTTTATAGATAAGACTTACCTGATATAAAGTGATCGCTGCAGATTGATGCATTTTTAATCATCTGCTCGTTCCAATCGCTTCTTCTGATGGCTTGCAACCAAAGACGTCTCTTGTTTGCCTTGAAAGGGGTGCGAGTTGATGGGATTCGGTAAAACTTGCGCGTTTTATTGTTTTTATCAAAACGGTTCGTGCAACCGACAGCACAAGACATGTTAGCGGCTCTTTCTGCAGGCGACATGCGCATTGGTGCCGGAAGTGACGTAGAGTGACATTGCCTGATAATCCCTCTATACTTCTCACAGAATACTGACACCTGCTGGACATTTAAAGACACTACAGGCAGTTTATTTGACAGACTAAACTGAACTGATTCGGTGACCTAGTACCTGTGGCGGCTCTAGACCAAATGTACCAGGGGGCAAGGAGGGGGCCAGCATGTTTTCATGGGGGCCCAGAAAAGCATGAAATAAAAAACAGGGCAAGGGATTCAATATATATTAAGAGAGCTGCATGAAGTGAAATTTCTATTTAATTAGGTTTAATTAAAATTCTATTTCTTATGAGGTCAATTCAACTATATCATAGTTGAATTGACCTCTACTATACTATACAAGTATGGTGTTTATCACTGAACTAATAAAAACTACTGGATGTCTGATTGGCTAAAATCGTGAGGTCACCATAGTGTCCCTGAATAAATAAAAGCAACTCAGCCTGTGACTTTATCATTTCATATTGCAGATTATTTTTTTTTATTCATATTTTATTACACGTCTGTAAGATATAAGTGTTCTAAACACTTACAAAATGATTTCCATGGGGAATTCAATAATGTGGGTAGTTAACTTCAGCTCTCAAGAGCCAGCTTCCAAACTTTGTAGCCTCCCTGCTCCTGTAAACAAAGTTTAAAGGCAAACTATGCAACATTTTTCAGTTAATTAATGTGTTCCATAACGTTATGGATGATTAAATGAGTCATTTCAGGTTGAACAAAGGTATTCTCGGCCGCCCTGGTGGTCTGTGGGGGAAATACCGCACTTGCAATTGCAGGAGCACCAACCCGCGCCCACAGGCTCAGAAGTCTCGCGAGAGTCAATCTTGCTTTACGGCGAGAACTGCTACACGCCCCCAGTTAAAAGCATTCTCGTTGCTAGCACAGTGGCGATCTTTGTGCAGTTATGCTACGTTCACATCGGACGCAGCAAAATCGCGTCTGCTGCTTCATTTTTGCTGCTTGTTCCAGTTTGTTCTGACGCACGGCTGAAGCAGCTTTGCTGCTCTGGCTGCACGGTGCAAAAGTGTGTCTGACGCGCGTTGGGCGGAGCTTCACTATCCTTTCTCTGCCTTGCAGCTATATTTGCTGTGATCAGTGGGAATAAAGTAGTTTTAATATGTTTTTAAGTGAGAAAATACATCTGAAAACGTAATCAGTGCCGTCAGTTCATTCAGATTATTATCCTGCCTTCAATATTTTTTCTGTCGGAGCCGCTCAGACCCCCGCATACCAGCGGTGCGCCTAGGAATCCCTTCATCAGCAGCCTTTGGCCAGGTCGCCTCCTCGCAGTTCACCACGGCAGCTGGTAGGTGTTTTTCATCTAAATAATCCAAACTGCATATTCTGCCGGCAAATTTCTGCATTTTAAGTTAATTTAGGCGTCAATAAACTGTTTAAGAGGAGTGATCATAGCCTCTGATCATCAGCGCTGTGTCTCTCTCCCTGCTTCAGCTGCTCAGACGCGCTGCGCCTGCTGCTCAAAACGCGTCGCGGGACCTTTTGCTGCGCCTTGACACGCGTCAACCATTGACTTTGCATGTAAACTCGCTGCTTCTGTCGCGCCAGCTGCGTCCAGTGTGAACGCAGCATTAGTCATTCGTTGCGTTCACCTGTCTGCTAAGCTCAAAACAACCGCGCCTGGCTTGACGGAGAAACCAGGAGAACAGCTGTGCATATTTACGACAGTGCACTTTTACTTTCGCCCTCTGGGGGGAGCCTCGCTGGAAAATCAACACCGGTTGCATAGTATACCTTTAAATGTGTGCAGTCATCAAGGTCTTCAGTATGAAGGACGAAAAATGACAAAACCAAAATAAATAAATACAGTAGCAAAAGGTTCCTTAAAAAAAGATTTTTTTACAATTTTTAAGATCTTTTTTTCAGGTTAGAGTAAAACTTTTTCACGAGGAGTTCTGGATAGAACATATTGACCAACGAACACAATTTTTTTTTTTTATATCTTAAATGCTAAATGTTTAGATATATATTTCTTACAATTTTGATATAATTACTGCTCTTATTCTGTTACTCTGTCAGCTAAAGGCATGTTTTAAAGTCTCTGATCGATTACTAAATTAGTGGATTATTTCAATAATTGATTAATCACAATTCATCCTATTAATTGTTTTAGCCCTAGATTCATGCTTTAAAACCATCTTACTGTAGCAGAAGTTAGACTGCGATTCTGTGGCACATTGGTTCTGTGATTTCCCGGCTGACTGTCAGTCACACTGGTCGCTCAGAACTTCTCAGCGAGAGAATCCTGGGAGTTGCTACTTGTGGACTTAACATTCACATGGGCCGTTTCTCAATATGCAGTGTTGTGCTAGTTACTGAAAAGCAGTAACTAGTTTCTGTTACTAGTTACTTCATTTCAAAAGTAACTTAGTTACTAACTCAGTTACTTACACCATAAGGTAATGCGTTACTGTGAAAAGTAACTATTTAGTTACTTTTTTTTTCAAGGTTCACATTATGCCCTTATATCCTTCATTTCAGAAATGTTATTGCACTGGAGAATAATACCATCTGTTGAAGAACTTGACATGCATTTGCATCATGAAACCCTGCTAAGCAATTCTATATACAAGCAACAAAGATATGTTTCAAAGTGCCAATTTATTTCAGGGCAGAACAAACTGACAATGCTACATAGTACTGTAGGTAGCTGCCTGCAAAATTGCCCTTTACAGCAGGTGGCTTGCTATAATTTGTTCCCCCCTTATAACTTTAAGAAATAAAGGTCCATCACCTCCAAAGTTTCAGGAATGAATTGTCATCATAAAAGATGCTTATAAGCCAAAAATGAAAAAGCTGGGACCTTTTTTGTCTGATTTAGACAGGGGGAACAGATTACAGCAGGTTTTATTTCATCCCATATTGCCAATTCTGGCAATATGGGATGAAATAAAACGGCTGATGTTAGAACACAAACTGTTTATTAAGGATAGTACAACAGTGATAAATTGTAAGTTAATATAAAACACAGATATAGATTTAAGTACTAAATTTCAACCAGGAAAAAATTATTTCCTTCTGCATATAGTCTTTAATGATTACACGTGCACTCCATTTTCTATTTCATTTTTATTACAAGTATATGGTTTACAACAGTTTTCAATAGGATGAGAACATTTGGACACTGTGAAACAATGAGAGATTTTTTTAATGAACGTGTGGAAAAGAACAAGGATCTGTTTGCTTTCAGAGGAAGGAGTAGACACTGCTGTCAGCGACCAGCTTTCAAGCAAACGTTTGTGTTTTATTATTAGTTTTAGATCAATATCACTGGCGATATTCTGCTATAACATGTGAAGTAAAGAATAAAACAGTAAAGCTCAACTTTCATACACGTAACACCTTTCAAATTTCAAGTTCTGCACGTTGGAATTGAGGCGGAGTTAAGTCGGGTTGTTCGTCCTACTCCGTGCGCGCTCCCGACGAGGGGATACAAATTTTCCCAGGGATAACTACCTTGGCACGACACCGGTAGCTTCTAGCTTCGTCGCAGCATGTTGCTTTTGTAGGTGTTTCAACAGATTACAGTAGCTGTTCTGGGCTGTAGATAGAATCTTTGATCCAAGGCACAAATTGTAAATTAATGAGAATATCTCCAAGTGAAGAAACTCGACTTGGGCTCTGCAGCAGCCGCCATGATGACTAGTGTTGGTAAACACAAACACAACCTCAGCATGTTTCCTTCCTGTCTCCCTCACTCCCACACAGGAAAACAATACTTCACTGCAGCTTTTAAGTCTCTATCTGATCCCCGAGACTATAAAATAACGCAGTAACACATCATGTAGTAATGTTAACGGAGTTACTGAATTTAAAAACTAACGCGTTAGCGTACTAGTTAGTGAAAAAAATACCGCCGTTACAGTAACTTTACTTTGTAACGCGTTAGTCCCAACACTGTCAATATGTGTACTTGTGCACTCTCATGTGCTTGTGTACCCGTGAAACATCATCAGCATCATGGCAGAGAGCGGCTTTGCTATATTTGCTTTGATCAGTGGATAAAAAGCAGTTTTTAAGTGAGAGGGTTCACCTAAAACATTGTTTGTGCAGTCACTTCGTCAATGTTACGATCCTGCCTTAAATTATTATTTTGCTGTTGGGGCCACACAGACCACGATAATAAACGGGAACATATTTTGCCGGCAAGTTTCAACATTTTAAATTAATTAAGGCGTTAATAAACTGTTTCAGAGGAGTGATCATAGTGCTCTGCTTTAGCAGTGCCGTGTCTGTCTCCCTGCCAGCCTCAGATCAGCTTCTCTGATTGGTTGATGTGGTGCGTCAAACAGCAAAAATTCAATTTCTCCAACTCCAGCATCTGCTGCTTGTGAAGCGCAGACTGCGCCTCAGATGCTCTGAAGCTCATGAGGAACTGCTTCTGCTGCTCAGATTCATCCAAATGCGCCGCTGCTGCTGCTCTAGACATGCTGCTGGACCTTTTGGGAAATTGGGGTATAATTAATGTTCATGTACTTGTTGAGTATAAAATGTTTATGATGTGAGCAGTCACGATCCCTGCGACACAGTTTACCTTAGTAGATGACTCCATTCAACTTCCCCTCACCTTTGGTTTTGAAATGGGAGACACAACAGCTGTGGTTACGTTGTAGCCACCAAAACCCCTCCGCAGAAGAGTCTGTGTTCACTGGTCGAATCAGATTGCACCCTACCTACGATTCACAAGGAGCTGAACCTAGTGTCTTGTTTTTCCTGTGTTTCAAACCAGGTTGAAGGCAGTTTTTGGGGAACCCGCCTGCTGAAGCAGAAGAAACGGGCCCAAATGCTTTTTGCCTGAGAGCCGCTATAGGCTGTCAAGCCATGCCGCTAGAGCCGCTGCCTGGAACTGTGAAACCGCCAGACCGCGACCCATTAGTTCAGCTGCTGTGCTTCCGCAGTCTGAGCAAATGCTACAAGCTACCCTCTACTTTAAGGGGGTCTCCTGGGTAAGGTTAATGTAAATCATAAAAGGCAGTCTTGCAAACTTTCATTCTGTTATTTGCAAAAGAGTAACTCAAATATCTTCTAGAGTTGCCTGTTGGAGGAGCAGACTGCATTTCCATGGAACCCAATCAACCAAACTGAGTCGGACTCCAGAACAGATCCAAACCCACGTCCCCTACATTCCAATGAGCCAACAATTAAATATAATTTCCCCACTTTCAGCTGATGCTTAATAAATCCTCTGCTTGGGTGAAAGATAGGTAGAATAGGTAGTTTAAAATGTGTTGGTTGTGTTTCATCTGAAACTGACTGATGTTTTTTCAGTAAAAGTTCTGAACTGATGCTAATGCTAGCTGCGCCTCACTGAACCACCCATGCTGTGTGTTACTATCCGCTCAATTAATCTTTTTTTCCGTGTTTAAAGAGTCAGGCTACTACAGTTGGACCTAGCATCATTAGATTCAAGCTACCCCATTGCTGGCCCTATGGTAGCAGCCATTTAGTGAGTGTGGTCGGAAAATTAAAATTTCTCTCTTATCATACCGTATTTTCACGACCATAACGCGCACCGTACTAAAAGGTGCAGTCTCAGTTATGTGTGCCATTACTGTATTTAACACACACATAAGGCGCACCGGATTATAGGGTGCGGGTTTTATATACAGGTACATGTCCTCTACTACGTTTAAATACCTCTACTGCGTATTTAAAAATAGAGCGGGAGCAAAACTGAGTATGATTGTGCTTTATTCATGTATTTATTACAAAGTATTAATCAAACCCATCAAAGTCATCATCCTCTGTTTCTGAATTAAACAGCTGCGCTAAATCAGAAATGCCAATTTCCCCTTCTTCGCTGTCAGTCACTTTCCGTGCCGTGCGGCTCCTCGTAAATGATGCCGGCTTTTGCGAAAGCTCGAACAACAGAGCCAGCAGACACGTTAGCCCAAGCATCGACAATCCATCCGCAAACTGTGGCGTAACTTGCCCGGCGCTGCCTTCCACTTTTCGTGAAACTGTGGTCTCCGTCGGTCATCAATCGCTCCCACGCCGCTCGCAGCCTTACTTTGTCGAGCGGTTGAAGTTCCTTTGTCAGACCTCCCGGAATAACAGCGAGCACCGCGTTCATTTGTTTCACCTTGTTTTTCACATCGGCTGTGAGATGGACACGCATGGAGTCACAGATTAACAGCGATGGTGATGCGTGGAAAAAACCACCTGGTCTCCTTACATACACCTGCCTCAGCCACGCTTTTATCATCTCCTCATCCATCCAGCCCTTTTCATTTGCCTTAATAACGACTCCAGCTTTAGGCAAAGTCTTTCTCTTAAAAATCACCATAGGTTTCTGTTCATTTGCGTGGCAGCCAATCCACGCCCACACTTCCCCCTTTAACGTTCTCATGGTGGTCTTAACAACGTCCGCAGTAACAACACACATAGGGCGCACCGCACTATAGGGCGCGCAGCACATTTTGAGAGAAAAAAAAGACGTTTATATGCGCCTTATAGTCGCATAAATACGGTATATTAATTTATTCTATTTACTCACTATAAAAGTTTTCATTCAGTCTGTTTTACCAGCAAGGCCACATAATTCTGTTTGAGGGTGTTTGTAGACCAGACATAGCTTCTTCCCTAAACAAGCCAGATTCTTTCTCAATGTTTATTCATAACATGTTACAGGGGTTGACGTTAAGGATTTTTACCACTTGCCCTTCGAGCAAGCGACTTTCACATTTCATTTGCCCAGAAACAATATTTACTTGCCCAGTTTAATGTTTGATAAATATAGTTCCTAATGTTCATTTTTGTATATATATCAATGAAACATTTGTTTTTTAAATGTTTTTTGTAATTCAGTATTTTTTAAGTTTACAGGTTCCTGGTGTGTATATGCATGCGTCAGATAATGAACTCAAGCCTACATTACCGTGTTAACATGCTTTTCAATCCTTCCTGCACATTCTTTTCAAACTAAACTTTGCTTTAAACTGTTGTGTGCTTGGAAAAATATAAATTGTAATGCTTAAAATCAAAAAAAAAACTTGACAGGTTAAAAACTTAAGACAAATCACAAGTCAAGTCAATGTCACAAATGAATAACTTTTATTTTATAGTCACGGTATGTTTATACAAGATAAAACTATTAATATAATGTGACTTTTCTAGGCAATCATTATACATACACTATATTGCCAAAAGTATTTGCTCACCCATCCAAATTATTGGAATCAGGTGTTCCAATCACTTCCATGGCCACAGGTGTATAAATTCAAGCACCTAGGCATGCAGACTGTTTTTACAAACATTTGTGAAAGAATGGGTCGCTCTCAGGAGCTCAGTGAATTCCAGCGTGGAACTGTGATAGGATGCCACCTGTGCAACAAATCCAGTCGTGAAATTTCCTCGCTCCTAAATATTCCACAGTCAACTGTCAGCTGTATTATAAGAAAATGGAAGTGTTTGGGAACGACAGCAACTCAGCCACGAAGTGGTAGGCCACGTAAACTGACGGAGCGGGGTCAGCGGATGCTGACGCGCATAGTGCGAAGAGGTCGCCAACTTTCTGCAGAGTCAATCACTACAGACCTCCAAACTTCATGTGGCCTTCAGATTAGCTCAAGAACAGTGCGCAGAGAGCTTCATGGAATGGGTTTCCATGGTCGAGCAGCTGCATCCAAGCCATACATCACCAAGTGCAATGCAAAGCGTCGGATGCGGTGGTGTAAAGCACGCCGCCACTGGACTCTAGAGCAGTGGAGACGCGTTCTCTGGAGTGACGAATCGCGCTTCTCCATCTGGCAATCTGATGGACGGGTCTGGGTTTGGCGGTTGCCAGGAGAACGGTACTTGTCTGACTGCATTGTGCCAAGTGTAAAGTTTGTTGGAGGGGGGATTATGGTGTGGGGTTGTTTTTCAGGAGCTGGGCTTGGCCCCTTAGTTCCAGTGAAAGGAACTCTGAA
The DNA here is from genome assembly GCF_016077235.1 of Cyprinodon tularosa. NCBI lineage: Eukaryota > Metazoa > Chordata > Actinopteri > Cyprinodontiformes > Cyprinodontidae > Cyprinodon > Cyprinodon tularosa. The sequence continues at coordinate 107,375 of NW_024038006.1, forward strand.
TGCTTCAGCATCCCAAGACATTTTGGACAATTCCATGCTCCCAACTTTGTGGGAACAGTTTGGAGCTGGCCCCTTCCTCTTCCAACATGACTGTGCACCAGTGCACAAAGCAAGGTCCATAAAGACATGGATGACAGAGTCTGGTGTGGATGAACTTGACTGGCCTGCACAGAGTCCTGACCTCAACCCGATAGAACACCTTTGGGATGAATTAGAGCGGAGACTGAGAGCCAGGCCTTCTCGTCCAACATCAGTGTGCAACCTCACAAATGCGCTTCTGGAAGAATGGTCAAAAATTCCCATAAACACACTCCTAAACCTTGTGGACAGCCTTCCCAGAAGAGTTGAAGCTGTTCTAGCTGCAAAGGGTGGACCGACGTCATATTGAACCCTATGGATTAGGAACGGGATGTCACTTAAGCTCATATGTGAGTCAAGGCAGGTGAGCAAATACTTTTGGCAATATAGTGTAGATATTTTATACAGGGTTTCCACAGTCTTACATAATTTCAGAATTCCCTGACTTTTAACTGACTCAGGATTAGTTTTCCCTGACAAAATAAATGTAGCAACAAGACAATAATAATAACATAACAGGTCACCAATTTAACATGTTTAGCTCTATAACATTTAAATGCACCTCTCCAATGTCTAAGAGAAAAAAATGTAATGAATATTTTTTAATGTATGACCTGCATCACTGTACAGAAGACTGCCATATGATAGCCATATTTACACTGTGCGCATGGCATACAATTATGCCAATTTTCCTAATCCCTGACCGATAATTTTTAATCTAGGGTTATCTGGGTGGTTGGTGAAATGGGTGGAGGGTAAAATAGGCGGTGGGTGTGTTACTTTACATACATTTTTTTGCCTTGTGGTTGTTTTTAGCCTGCTAAGTCAAAAACAATGTGTCTCATTCAAGCCAATTCCCGAACAAAAATCACGCCATCTGGCAGAAAATCACGCGGCTTTTTCAAATCTCGCGGCTTTTCGAAATTACTCGAGAATGTGTACAAAACAACAAAAATGGCGCCGGCAGCGCCTCTGGGTCGTTTTCATCGAATGTCGGTGATTTTAAAGTAATTTTGAGTGATAAATTAATGTTTTTTGCAATCATTGCACTTGCCCGGCGGGTAAATGCAATGAAATTTGTACTCTCCCGACAATAAAAACGACTTGCCCCGGGCGATCGGGCGATGGTTAACATCGAGCCCTGTGTTACAGTTAACTGAAGTGTCAGTAATTTGTTTTGAATCTGAATATTTTCCGTTGTTGTAAGTAAGGGGGAACGAGCGCTGCCCAGGCAGAACGGGCCTGAATACAGAGCAGTATGATGACTGTTCTCTCTTTGCAAAGATATAAAAATAAAGTGTCGACTGAGTGAAATCAATCGATCTATGTTTAAATACCTAAGGCAGGGGTGTCAAACTGGTTCCAGAAAGGGCCGTGTGGCTGCAGGTTTTCTTTCCAACCAAGCAATAGCACACCAGACTCCAGTCATCTCATCAAGTGAGTCCAATCTGAACATGATGACTTGATGATATGAACGGAGTCTGGTGTGCTATTGCTTGGTTGGAAAGAAAACCTGCAGCCACACGGCCCTTTCTGGAACCAGTTTGACACCCCTGACCTAAGGTGAATAGTTGAATACTTTCTTTCTTTTCCCACTACAGTGAGCCTCCTAAAATATTTGTTCTAGCTGTTCTGCCCTGGAACTGGATATCCTGCCCAGCTGAACTAAGCCAATCTTTCTGTGTCACTATATTTTAATGCCTGTGACATTTTCACTGCAAAAACCGAATTAAACTTTACTGTTTTGATTGCATGTAATATCTTTTCATCAGAGTTATTCAGATTTATCTGCTACTATTTGAAAAAAAGCCTTAAAACTGGAACATTCCTCAGAGACTCTTCTAATCATGAAACCCCCTTTTCCTCTTTTTGTTTGCTTTTGCTTTGCCACTTACTTATTTTCAAGTAACAAAGTAGAAATACTTTGTTACCTTAAGTAGAAATGTTGGCTATTTTAGCAACCCACCTTGAGCAGCAATTGTGCCAAAATTGTAAAAACTATATAATGTATAAAATGTTATATACATTTTTTTGACTTTCTATATGCTCTATCTCTCAAGTGGAAAAGTTTTATTTTCACCTGGTTTAATTTCGAAAAAAAATTTCTGTAAGGAACCATTGACTATCGGATTATTAATCGTGTTATTAAAAAAATGCCCAACAGATTAATTTATTTTTGTTATTGATTAATTTAGTTGCAGCCCTAGTTCCTTTAATAGGGTAGTGCAGGTTACAGTTTAAAGCATCTGTCCTTAAAAATGTTCCTTCATTATTTTTACTTTTATACTTTAAGTAGTTTTAAAAGTGGTACTTTTACACTTTTATGTGAGTCAAAAGCTTAAGTTGATACTCTTAACGTTGTAAAGGAAGAAAATATTCTAACATAGTTAACTTTGGAAAAAGGTTGGCTTTTCATTCTTCCCTTCCCCAGGTCCACTCGGCGAGCTGCGTTTGGTAATAAAACCAACATTGCGTGTTGACATCACAGAATTACAGAGTTTAATCCAATATAAGACAATGCATAAACTTAGAAATAAGACAATGCACAAGCCTACACCAGAAACTGCAGAACAACAGAGACATACATTCCATTACCTGACATAGGAGGAAAGAAAGCAAAGACGTACAAGACATCTTTGGAGAGTTTGCAAGAGCAAAATCTGATCTGTAACTTCTATTTAGAAAGCTTTATCCTCTTGTATCTAATCCATTCAAAAAGGGCTGGCCCTCGGTCCTCCAACCAGAGCCATCTCTGACACTGAGCTTCACCTAATTTACTGCAAACATCTGGGGTCATTTGCTTCTTTGTTTTAACAAGAAAAGGCGGAAAGCTTGTCCTGGCATCTAGCATTCCTAAAGTCATAAAACACAAGATAAGCTCTCACAGACAGCTTGTGGAATGCGGGGGGGCCTCACTTTTGACCTTCTGTAAACCAAGCAGAAATCTCTCCTGCAGGCTTAACTGTTATTCACCCCCCAGGAGATACTCATTCTATGGGCTGGTGGTCTAAATACTTATCCATTAGTAGTTTTAAATCATTAACACAGCCTTGTTCAAAATTAAGAAATATGTTCAAGTGAGAGTGTTTACACATGCCATAAGATTAACTGTATTAAAGTCTAAAAAATAATCATTTTTCTTTAACAGTCCCCGTTTTGAGGTCTGAGACATACAGACCTCACAAATAAAATGATTAAGCCTTCTAATAGAGGAACCAAAAACTATCTAGTATACTAAAAAACTAAAACATTAGCCCAATTTTATAACAGTCCCCTTTTTAAACAGCACCTCCTAGGTCCACTGCCAGGTCATGTGTCTAAAGCTAAACTCCATAATCTAAACTTATCAAATGTATCTTGCGCTGTCCAACAATTTAATACTCACCTGATGAACCACAAAATTTTAACCAGTAAAAACTAAACTAAAAATACATTTCACTTATCAAACATGAAAAATCATAAAACTCAGTTATGTCAATAGAAGAAAACACACAATAGAAATATCAGCCCAAGTATAAAATTAGAAAACCAGAGCAAGATATCTCGAAATTACTAAAAAAAATGCTCAGCAGACTTAAAAAACAATACTCGCCACAAAAATTACAATTTGTCAATACAAAACAATAACAACATAAAAAAATACATCATAAACACATAAAAATTACAAAAGACCTTTTTTTTTTTTTTTCATCTTTTTTTCACAATTCAACAATAAGAAGTTAGAGTTCGTCTCTATGCTCCTTCGATAGTCTTTCAAAATGATATGAA